>NW_017722298.1:0-827 GCF_001865875.1 Lupinus angustifolius | reverse complement strand
AATGAACAAAAAATAAGCAAACTACAAAAAGAATTAGATGAATTGAAATTAGAAAATGAAACATTAAACCTCACCTATTCTTGTAGCACATGTAACTGCTCTGAAAATAATTTATGTCAAAAATCTGTCTGTGAGACTTGCGAGACTTTGCAAGTAGACAATTTTAAACTTAAAGAAAAACTCACGCGTCTCACAAACAATCAACTACAATTAGACACTATGCTAAGTCAAACAAGAAACGTTGGTGATCATACATGACTAGGTTATACTCGCCCTACTAGGAACAGAAGACCATATAGAAAACCTGTAGCTCATCCTAAAAATAAATACCACAAGCACACACCTACATGTTTTTACTGCAATACATATAGTCATACCTCATATTCATGTTACATCAGAACGTATGGTATACCTAGCGGCGTTTATATGTGGATAAAGAAGGGAGATGACTCCCCGATTACTAACAGAAAAGGACCCAATATCAATTGGGTACCTGAAAAAAGCAAGTAATCTTTTTGCAGGTGTGTCTTCGAACACAAGGACAGAAATGGTACGTAGACAGTGGGTGTTCGAGACATATGACATGTGACAGATCAAACTTCCTGAATCTTTCACTTAAAAGTAAAGGATACGTCACGTACGGAGACAACAACAAGGGAAAGATCCTTGGCACCAGAACAGTTGGTTACTCATCTCAAACTCTTATTGAAAATGTCCTTTATGTTGAAGGATTAGAACATAACCTCTTGAGCATAAGCCAACTCTGCGACAAAGGTAGCCGTGTATCTTTCGATTCTGATTTTGTATTATTCGTGACATTTTATCTA
>NW_017722297.1:0-309 GCF_001865875.1 Lupinus angustifolius | reverse complement strand
GATGCATAGCAAAGCCTTTAGAGTCTTTAATAAATATTAAAAAGTAGAAGAGTCTATCCATGTACAATTTGACGAATCTTCTCCAAAAGAGAAGAGAAAGGTCGTGTCTGATGATGTTGCAGGTGCTTTAGAAGAAGCATACTCAAAAGACGTGGATAATGAAAAAGCAACCACTGAAGAATGTCAGACCAAATCTCAGGAGCATTCATATATGCCTGCTGTGTGGAAAACCAAGAAAGCTCAGCCAATCGACAAAGTAATATGTGACATATCTACGGGAGTGGTAACCCGTAGTTCCTTACGAAATTT
>NW_017722296.1:0-878 GCF_001865875.1 Lupinus angustifolius | reverse complement strand
CGAAATACTGCAAAGAGCTACTTAAGAAATTTGATATGGATAAATGTAAGGAAGCCTCCACTCCTATGGCATCTGCTTGCTACCTAGACAAGGACAAAAAAGGAAAAGCAATAGAGGTAACAAAGTATCGTGGTATAATTGGGTTATTACTTTACTTAACTGCAAGTCGACCTGATATCATGTTTAGTGTATGCATGTGTGCGAGATTTCAATCATTACCTAATGAATCACATTATCTAACTGTTAAAAGAATCATGAGATACTTAAAAGGAACAACTAACATGGGATTATGGTATCCTCCGGATGCCTCACTATCATTGGTGGGATATTCCAATTCCGATTTCGCCAGATGTAAATTGGATCGAAAAAGCACTAGTGGTACTTGTCACTTGTTGGGTAGTTCATTAGTTGCATGGCACAGTAAAAAGCAAGCCTGTGTTGCTTTGTCCACCGCCGAAGCGGAGTACATTGCCGCTGGTGTGTGTTGCGCACAAATCTTTTGGATGAAGCTGCAACTTAAGGACTTTGGTCTTAAACTGGAAAAGATCCCCATTAAATGCGATAATACAAGTGCCATTAAATGGAAAAGATCCCCATTCTATGTTCTAAGGAGAGAACTTGGAATTCTTGATGAACAATATCTTGATTAAAACTGTTTAAATGTCTGCTTTATGTCGTGTCTCTATATGTTTATTTGTCTCTTATTATAAATGATATCTGTTGTAGTGCAAAATTATATCTCACGATAACTTCTTTTCGTGATAAAAAATGTGTCGATTAATCCGTTAAAATGCATGCATAAGCCCTAAAGAGTTGAAACCATTCTGCTAGCTAAAAACCATTTTTTATCGTGTTTAATCGATTAAACACTTAGTGTT
>NW_017722295.1:0-1634 GCF_001865875.1 Lupinus angustifolius | reverse complement strand
ACCTCGGTTTCACGCTTTTTTCGGCATTTTCTCCACCTCTTTTCAGTTTTGAGTCTCTGAAGTTGCAACTCAACTGATCCAAGTGCTCTACGGTAGATAAACCTCACCCTAACCCTCTCAAACCATCAAGAAATCTCACATTATCACCCTCATTACATCACATTCCCATTTTTTCCCAAATCAAACCCTAGGTTAGGTTTGCCCAATCCTTCTCTGCTCAGTCCAACATCAACTCGGGTTCTGCAACTAAAATGGAGCAAGGTCGTGCAAAAAGGTTCAAAACTCCTGCCAACCGTGGACGAAGACAGGAAGCTGGCTCATCATCCACTCGGGACCGCGATGACCCATTTTACTGGCTTATTTTGCAAGAAACCCGTTTGGCAAAGCTCCAAGGACGCAAACCCACTTATGTAAGGTATGTTGACTTAAGCTGGATGGCGGAACAAAATTTCAGGTTTTCACATGAAATGGAGGCTCAGGGAGCCGTTAAATTTCTGGAATTAAAGGGACAAGTTTACCCTGCTCTAGTTAGGGAATTTTATGCAAATTTCAGATATAAGGATGGTAAATATTGGTCTATGATTTCTGGTAAACTGTTTGAGATTAGTGATGAACTGTTTATGAATGTCGGTGGATTATCATCTTCGGGTTATGGAATAGGAGATTGCTCATGGGTTAAGGATAACTTGGATCCTACTGAGGTTTATAAGTCATTTCTTAGAGGTCCTCATTTGTATATTCCGGGTCAACTGACCAATGCTGGGTCATTATCTGTTGAGAACAGGTTGCTACATTATGTCATTGCTTATATTCTGGTGCAGTGGAACACAAATCATGCGCAACCCACTGTGAATGATTTGCGTTTCATGTACGCTGTTAAGAATAATGTAATGATTAATTGGCCTGAGGAAATATTGAAGATTATGAACAGTGTGTCTCTGTCTCAGTCGAAGCTGCTTCCCTACAATATATTCATTTCATGCATTATGGATTATTTGCATATCGATGTTTCTAACACCATCATTGTTGAGTATACTGATAAGGATCAACTGGTTGGTGAGAGGCTAATTCATAAAATGGGTATATCCAAGTATGGCACTACTTGGCAATACCAGGAGGACTACACCACTATTGATCTGGAGCTGTCCAATGATGATGATCAGGGTGGCATGGGTGATCAAAATGCTACAAATCAGGGGGAGCCTTCTAGGACAACATCACATGATTCTGTTTTCAGTATGGCTCAGATGGAAGCTATGGAGCAAAGGCTCAACAACCGCATGGATCTTCATTTTCAAGGGTTGAAGGACTCATACTTTGCAAGTATGGAAGAGTATGAAGAGCGTCAAACTGCCTATTCAGACAACCAATATCAGTCGGTGAGAAATCTTATTCAATCAACAGCCGAAGCTCATAATACCTTTATTCGATCTACTGCTGAAGCTCAGAATGCATTGTTTTGTTCTGAATTTCAGAAGTTGTCAATGCTGATCAGGGGTGACCAGAACATTGTTATTCCCTCCTCCACCTCAACCATAGTTTAGAAGATTTTAAACCTAGGACATCTTACCCTTAGGTTTACTTCTTCGTTATTGCACTTTATGGACTCAGTTGTTGTCACTATTTCAAGACTT
>NW_017722294.1:0-1416 GCF_001865875.1 Lupinus angustifolius | reverse complement strand
AAGTGTTGTAATTGGAAGAATTGCTTGTAAAACATTGTTTCAATTATAGTGAAGAAAAATCTCCCAGATCAGCCGGGAGGCCTGGATGTAGTTTGCAAGTGGACACGCAAATGAACCAGGATAAAAATCATGTTGCAGGATTTTGCTCTCTCTCTCTCTCTTTATTGCTTTAATCAGTTACTTTGTATAGTTATTAATTGCTATATTCTGTTTCTATACTATACTGGTGTAACTCTGATATTTCAGTAAGTTTTGTATATTCGTTTCAATCTCGGTTGATTGTCGTGCAAGAAACCGAATCTGTCTGTGTAATCTGAGTTGTTTTAATCGATTAAAGTGATTACGTTAATCGATTATTTGTGTTTTGTTAATCGATTAATCTGGGGTTATTTCAGCATTAACTATTGTTTTCGAAAAGCGGATTCTCTGACCACTACACCTAGTCAACCCCCCCCTTCTAGGTGTATTTTAACCACTAATACCTAACAATTATGATATGCACTACATTAATTTTTTATATCTATTGTGCTATACATCATGTATGCTATATATGCTATATATCTTGTGTTGGACTCTTAGCTTTTCTACTTTTTGATATAGTCAAAAGGGGGAGAAAAGTTGAGAGAGTGTATTTTCTGTCAAACTTTATTCCTGGCATTTAACTCCAAATGAAATGGGGAGCATACAAGATAGGGGGAGCATACTCAAGATAAGTCAAGATATATCACAAAGTATGCTACTCTCAGAAAATTCAGAAAACTATACTGTCAAGAAGATATTGGGTTGTCATCATCAAAAAGGGGAAGATTGTGACGAAGATCTTTGCTCCTGAACTTGGCATGGTTTTGATGAAGACACCAATGTCACCAAAAAGAAGAAAAAAAAGAATACTTATGAGGACAAAGAAGATTAAAGCTTCAAGATAATTAGATTAAGTCTCTATAGGTACTTCTATCCTAAAACTCCTTGTTATGCAAAGTAGTAATGCTCAAACCATTTTTAAAGAATAATGAAACACTTTAAAAATACTTAAAACATTTTTTGAAATTAACGGGTTACTTCATCTAAGTAACAGGTTACGTGTTTGAGAAAAGAGTTATCCAACTTAAAACTATTCAGAGTAATCCATTACTGTCTTTGAGTAACAAATTACCAGTTTTGAAAAGTTGTGTAACCGATTACCTAGATTGATGTAACCGATTACTCTAATTCGATTTTAAATGAACAATGGACAGAGAGTTTGGGTAATCGATTATCCATTGTCAGTAATCGATTACTGAGAGTTGTTGCATCAGATTTCAGATTTCAAAATGAAATGTTCTCACTCCAAACGAAATCTCTTCACTTCAACCAACTCCTACACTTTCAGAAAGGCACCATGGGTGTTTGGAAAGTCTATATAAAGGCTCTAACTCT
>NW_017722293.1:0-5334 GCF_001865875.1 Lupinus angustifolius | reverse complement strand
CAATTTCCAAAAGCTCTTAAACTTATTCTGAAGTTATTTCTCTACTCTTTTTGTAACTAGTCCTTAACTTTCAAAGTTGTTTTTCTGAAGTTGCTTAGAAGTGTTTCAAAGTTTTCCAAAGAGCATTATTACTTGGTATACATAAAGATTTGATTGGATTGCAAGTTATAATACTTTCATACTTGTAAAGGCAATCTGCCACTTTTGTACATTCTTCAATATTGTTGCAGAATGCTTTCTTTCACAGGGTGTGAAAAGAAAGGGGATTAGAATCACTTGGAAAGGTTTTTTCCAAGAGTGAATAAGGATTAGGGAGTGTGTAAGGTACATAGAAATCTCGGGGTGAGATATTTTAATTACAATTCATAATTCTTAGTAGAGAAATCTCTTGTGCTGCAAGAGTACTGGACGTAGCCTTCGATGGACTAGAAGGTTAACTAGTATAAAAATTACCGTGTATTCTCTTCTCCCTTATCTCTTTCATCTTATCTTGATTATTTTTCTACATATATTTTTCGCTGCATGTTAACTCTTGATTTTGTAGAAAAAGTGGCCATAATTTTTAAGTTAACTAATTAACCCCCTCTTAGTTGCAACCTCGTTCTTACATAATCTACACGCCTAGTGCCTTTATCTTGAAACTAAGCGGTTGAGTTTTGCATTATGCTTGCAACAAGATAATCTCCACGGTTTCATCCATATGCATAACCAGTGCCTAAAAATCCTCCCAAGATAAACCCACATTTATTTGCTTCAAAGCAATAACTAAAACATGTATAAAGATAAATAAAAAATCCATGAAGATAAATGACAAAACCTAAACTACACATGAGTCAAAATGAACCCACTTTATTTGAATGCAATAAAAGACATATTATGAATCTAGCACAAGGCCGTGGCCTTCACGTGGTTCCCCATCTTGGGCAATGCAATGAATGGGCTTGGTTTCCTCCTTGGGCTATTTTGGGCTTGACTCCATGATGAAGCTCACAAGCTGCTTGATGGCTTGTTGTGCTTTTCTAGCCTTTTCCCTAGTCATGGGTCCTCCTAGGTCATGAATGGCCTCCGCATTGAGATTGCATGAGTACAAAATTGCATAGTTTTGATGAAGACAAGGAAACAAAGGCAAACTTGCAGACAAGGACAACTTAACAAACAACAAAGCCAAGACTCGAAGTTTTGGACTCTTAGATTAGCACATTTTAGGTGAAAAAACTAATTGAAAATTGTTGACGATTTTCTTGAGTTCTCTTGGTATGTTAGTATCACTATTTGTTAGAGAATTGAGTTGTAAATTCTAGCTGAGGTTAGTTTGACTATTCACTGGTACAAGGGTCTTGGAAGTGTATTTAGAGTGGCCAGGGCCAAAACCATAATGGTATAGATTGTCCATTAGAAGAGGGTTGAGGGCCAAACCATTCAGGGATCTCTATAGTCCAAGAAAGAAGTCTTGTATTGTAGGAAGTGTGTTTTATAAGACATTTGATTTCTGTTAGTGAATAAAATTCTCTCAAGATTAGAAGGTTAGGCTGGAATGTAGTTTGCAAGTGGACTCACAAACAAACCAAGATAAAAGATCGTAATCTTGAATTTTTTATCTCTGAATCTGTCAAATTACTTTTGAAAAAAATTGTTATGGATTGGATCTAAGTTTTTTGAAATCATGGTTAACTTTATGTTCAAGAAATCATATTTTCAAGAAAGACAAGAATCAAGTTAATCGATTAAACTTGTGATTAATCAATTAAATCGTGTTGTCATTAGTCAATTAAGGCTCTGTATAATCGATTAAGCTGATAGTTTTCTGAATATCTAATTAATGAAAAAGGCAATTATAATAATCAGCTACACATATTCACCCCCCTCTAGGTGACTGTAAGCCCTTGCTATTCTACACTCATCAATGTAGGGCTCTATTGGGCTCACATCATCCCCTCCTCGAATGAGCCTTTTCATCATATGTTAAAATAAAACACAAGTCAACCACATTGAATGTAGCACTAATATTGTCATACTCATTTGATAGGTCTAGCTTGTAGGCATTATCATTGATCCTCTCTACCACACGAAATGTTCCATCTCCCCTTGGTTGGAATTTAGATTTCCTTTGAGAAGGTAATTTTTCTTTCATCATGTGCACCCATACCCAATCTCCTAGGTCAATGATTACTTCCTTTCTCCCCTTGTTGGCCGACCTAGCATAGCTTTTGATGAGTGTGAAATTATGCTACGTTTGCAATGCATTTATCTTGCTTTTTAGGATATAATTTGGACTTTATGATTGGTTTTAGCTTTTATTTCTCTTTGTTTGGCTTGAGCTGGTGCTTTTGGCTATGTTGTGCAGTTTGGATGGATTGAAGCAAAAAAAAGTAGAGATTGGGTGCAAGAAGATGGAATTCAATGTTGAAGTTATGCGAAGACCAATTGAAGGGCCAAAAGAAGTCGCCCTTGAGTCTGGATAGAAGATGGATGTTATACTTTATTCCTATTTATAGATTTGTTTTGTTGGGCTTAGTCCAATATTTTATAATTAGGATAAATGAGGGTTCTCCCTCAAGGGTGGGATACACTTTTACATTAAAATTTTCTAATTTAGAATTTGGTATTCTCTTCTCCATCTTGAATGATTAATCCCCTTTGTTTCTAGGATTGAGCCTATGCCCTTTTACATTCAATAAACACTTTTCTTACTTCTATTTCATTGAGTGTTGTGATTTGAATCATTAAACTAAGTTTTATTCGTTTGAGTTGTCTTGCCAACAAATTACACATCTTAGATACACTCGGGAAAGACCGAGAGGTGAACCCAACTATCTGACCATTCATTTATTTAAACTGGAATCCTAATTCAAGAGAGTAGTATTAAGATTGTCGAGGGTTTACGGAATTCACCATGGGTTGCTACAAAGAGATTGGATAGAATGATTTAAGTAAATGATTTGATTGATAGCCATACCACAAGAGTAGGTGCAACCTCAATTGAGTACATGTGTCGGATCTCAAGAGAGGATAACACATAACAAAGAGCTATTCACCCTCACACTTTAAAGTTCATGAAAAGGAGCAAAACAAGGATTTGCTAGTATAAAGGTGATAACCCTTATCCTGGGAACTCTTCTTAAATTAGATTTCAATCCCTTTTTACTATTTTCATAATTATTCTTGTCAATTGTTCAATTGTTCTAAATTCACTTTTAATTGCTATTTGAGTTAAGTATAAATAATTGTTATAATTAAAGGAATTTCCAGTCCTTGTGGGATCGATATTTTATTACTTGACGACATAATCGTGCACTTGCTATTTGCCCTACCAAGTTTTTGGCACTGTTGCTGGGGACTGTGTCAAAATTTCTTTGATTCTCAATTAATTCATTACTTTACTCTAGTGTAATACATTTTCTTCTTTTTTATTGTTATCTCTACATGTTGCCCATTTGGTTTATGCAAAGTTCGAATTACTACTCAGAGCCAGAAAGGACTTTTCACAGAAGAAGAGGGCAACAAAGAGAAAGAGCAAAAGAAAGATGTGCGCGTGTACAAATGATGCCTGAACAAGATGAAAAACCACTTCGTGACTATGCAACCCCTAATGTTCATAGTTTACGTCCTAGAATAGTCAGACCAACCATTAAGGTAGAGAACTTTTTGTTGTCATCTGTCCTGATCCAAATGGTGATGTGAAAATAATTTGGAGGAGGAGCTCATGAAGATCCGAATGTCCATATTGATCAGTTCTTGGAATTCTGTGAGACTGTAAGATTCCATGAGGCTTCTGAAGATGCCATTTGTCTCTACATCTTTCCATGTTCCCTTAGAGACAGATCTAAGACGTGGCTAAGGAATCAAAATGCTGAACTTCAAGCAATATGGAAAACTTTGGAGGAGGCTTTTCTCAACAAATATTTTTCTCCTTACAAAACTGTGCACTATAGGCACATCATCCAAAACTTCAGTCAAAAGCATAAGGAGTCAATTGCTAAGGTATGGGAAAGATTAAATGAGCTAATTGAAGCTTGCCCTTATCATGGTATTCCACCTTGGATGCTAGTTCAGAACTTCTATAGTGAGCTAGACTTTCCTTCAAAACAATTGCTAGTCTCTTCAGCTGGTGGTGTCTTCATATGCAAAGGAATTGATGTTGCTTCAAAGATCATAGAGAATGTGATTTCCAATCATCACCAATGGGCACATGGGAGGAGACTGATGTTGCTTGTTCCTCATTTTCAGGTTAAGAGGCGGAACTGATATCATTGTCTTCCCAAGCAATGAGGGTTCTTCGTCCATTCTTTGTTTCATTCTTCCCTTTGAAAGAATTCTTCTTTCGATTGGGATAATCCATCTTTATGTGACCAGGCTTGCCACATTCAAAGTATGTGAAATTTTGGTTGCAAGTGGAGACGTCATTGTTCTTGGTGAATTTCCTTGTTTGTCCAGTTCTAGTACCTTTGTTCCTCTCGAGGAACTTGCTGAATTTCTTCACAAAAAGACTCATGTCTTCCATCTCTTCCTTATCTGATTCATCTTCTAATGATTCTAATTTGTCCACTCTAGCCTTGACAGAAATATTCTTCTTTTTCTTCTCCCGCTCTTCATGTTGGTCAAGTTGGCGGAGTTCTAGTTCGTGTACCTGCAATTCTCCAAATAACGTAGCCAAAGACATTTTCAATAAACTTTTCATTTCAGAAATGGCCGTTACCTTGGGTTGCCATGTTCTGGTGAGTGATCTTAGAACTTTCAAGTTCAAGTCACTATTTGATAGGCCCATACCAAGAGCAAGAAGGTGATTTGTGAGATGAGTAAATCTCTTTTGAGATCCAGAATTTTCTCTACAGGTTTCATACGAAACATTTCGTATTCTTAGGAAAGAGTGTTGGGTCTAGAACTTTTTACCTCCTCCGTTCCTTCATGTGTATTCTCTAGAGTATCCCACATTTCTTTCGCAGATTTGGAGTTTGATACTGTAAAGAACTCATCAATTCCAAGTGCTGAAGTGAGGATGTTCTTTTCCTTGAGATCATACTGCACCTTCTTCTTATCTTCATCATTCCATGAAGATTTCGACTTGACTTCCCTTACACTATTGACAACGGTGAAGGGTTCATATGGTCCTTCTTCAATTGCATTCCATATATCCAAGTCTTGAGATTCTATGAAGATTCTCATTCTGATTTTCCAGAAACCATAACAGTCTCCAACAAAGCTGGGAGGAAGGTTGATGTTGGAACCTTATCCTAGGAATGATCTTGAGGCCATCTTTGACATAGGATCAAATTGGAGAATATCTTACTCAAAAATAGCTATGATGCCAATTATAAGACTGAGATTTCAACTAAG
>NW_017722292.1:0-12573 GCF_001865875.1 Lupinus angustifolius | reverse complement strand
AAATGCAGCGGAAAATATATGCAGAAAATTAATAAGTAAAATCAAAGAGATAATGGAGAAGCGAATACACAAGGATATTTATACTGGTTCACCTTCTTGTCCACCGAAGGCTACGTTCAGTACTCTTACAGCACAAGTGATTTTTCCATTAAAGATTATGAGTTGTAATTACAATATCTCACCCCAAGATCTCTTTGTGCCTTACACACTCCTTAATACTTATTCACCTTTGGAAAACACCTTTCCAAGTGATTCTAATCCCCTTTCTTATCACATCCCGTCAAAGAAAGTATTATGCAATAATAATCAAGAATGTTATACAATGCTAGAATTGTCTTTACAAGTATGAAAGTGATGTAACTTCCAATCCAATCAACTCTTTTGTATACTTAGTAATAATGCCTTTATAAGTTTTTAAACTAGAAACACTTTCACTTTAAGCAACTTCAGAAAAATCAACTTTGAAAGTTTAAGAACTTGTTGCCAAAAGTGCAGAAATTAATTTCAGAATATTTGTTAGAGCTTTTGAAATTTGTATGAGAGTTGTGTATATGTTGTGTGTTGTGATTGTGAGTTTTAATGCCTTTATATAGGTTTCCAATCAGCCAAAATGTCTCTTTGAAAGGGTAGGAATTTATTGGAATGAAACCATGTCTTTTGGGTTGAAACTCATTCACTTTGAATTTGAAAATCTGATGCAACAACTCTCAGTAATCGATTGCAGCATTGAGTAATCGATTACCCAAATGTTCTATCCATTGATCATTTATTTTCGAATTAGAGTAATCGATTACAACAAATTGAGTAATCAGTTACTCAATTAATAACACCAGTAATCTGTTACTCAAAGACAATAATGGATTACTCTAATCAGATTTAAGTTGGATAACTATTTTCTCACACTCGTAACCTGTTACTTAGATGAAGTAACCCGTTACACACTATTTTTTAATTTTTTTAAATATTTTGAGGTGTTTCAATTTTCTTTTAAAAATAGTTTGAGCATTACTGTTATTGTATAATCAAGAGTATTGGATAGAAGTACCTATTTTAGACTTAGACTAAAAGTCTTGAATATCTTGAAGCTTGAATCTTCATTGTCTTTATAAGTATTCTTCCTTTTCTTCTTTTTGGTGATGTTGGTGTCTTCATCAAAATCGTGCCAAGGTCAGGAACAAAGATCTTCTTCACAGGAACTAGGTATAATTTGCTTCCTCATGACCACCTTCATCTCCTCCCATGTATCCATGCCTTTATTTCCACTCCTCCTCCTTTCCTTCTGATATTGGTCCCACTAGACCATATCCTACTGCATAAACTCTACACCCGCCACCTTCATATTCTTTTCCTTACTATAGTGGTGGCAATCAAAAACCTACTCCATTTTCAACTGCCATTGTAAATAGGACTTGAGGTTGTTGAAGATGCAAGCGTGCATGAATGCGAGATTGAAGAGGCATGCATGCATCACATAATGTTTTGATGAAGACAAAGGACACACAAAGGTTGATGAAGACAAAAGAGTGATAAAGGAAAAGCATTGACCACATGCATAAATATTGAACGACAAGCTTGAGAGGAGGAGAAAATCAACAAACAACAAGTATCAACAATAAAGTCAAGACTCAAGTACAAACAAGGCAAAACATTCAAAAGAAGATCTAGGGGTTAAGTATTTTTAAATCTTTATTAGTTCTTAAGATGTTTGCTTAGTAAGAGTCTAGGCTAGGATGAACCCTAATGAAAGTCTCACAAGCTAAAATCAATCATAACTAAAATGAGACTTACATGCATACGTACATGATTTACATGTACATGCATACATACATGATTTACATGCACATGCATATATACATGATAATATGTTTTGAATGCATTTAAAAAGAGTTTTAAATCATACATCATTCAAAGACATGCATCAGGCTTGTACAAATCATGTAGGAGGTTCATTCATCATTAAAAACATATTTTAGAAAACCATTTAATCGATTAGGAGTCGTATTAGTCGATTAAGTTTTAAGTTTTGGGAACCTGATAATCAATTAAGTCAGGTGTTAATTGATTAAGCTGGTAAGAAACCCGTTAATCAATTAAATTAGTTGTTAATCGATTAAGTTGATAACTGTTTCTGCTTTCTGTTATTTTGAAGAAACCCGTTAATCGAGTAAGGTTTAGTATAATCGATTAACTATAGTTAAAAACACAATATTATATAAACCCAAGTTTTTCATATTGGTAAATAACAATATAATAATCTTGAGAGTCAAGAAATGAGGTTTAGAACACCTTTTCAAAAACAAAGAGTTTTACAATTTATTGAGAAAATCTAAAGCTCAAACTTTCATATCTTTAGGAAATATTTTCTAAGTATTCTTTCAAGAAAAGAAAAAGGTGAATCATTATAAGATACCCATTGAGCTTTCATTGTGAAATATGGGAAACATAAACTTGCATCTCACGTATTGTATTTCTGTATTTGTGAGATCTTTTTGGGGTTCTTAGATTTGTAGAAGATTGTAAAATCTGCTCATTGAGGTGCATATGTAACTTGAAGAAATTGTTAGACTTAGGTAATAACACATTCTCTTAGTGTCTTGTATCACCAAATAAAGAGAATAGGTTTGGGATAACCCTAACTGTGATTAGGTAGGTGTCTTCGTGAGAAGCAAGAGGTCTTGGTTGTAAGTGATACTTAGGCTGGGGCTAGAGTTACGAACAACGAGGTATCCTAGTAGGCGAGTTTTATAGTCAAACCAAAGTGTGGGTTTAAGATCCAAGAAAGGAGCATCTTGATTCTTTTATTGGAATTGTGTTTGTAAGAGATATTGAAGATTCCATAGTGAAGATAAAATCTCCCAAGATCAGAATGGGAGGTCTGGATGAAGTTTGTAGTGGACATCAAATGAACCAGGATAAAAAGCTGAGTCTTATTCTTCTTTCCCTAATGTTTTTACATTTCAGCATTACTTGATTTATATAACTTGAGATGCATATAATTCTATGGTAATTGCATATTTGTATGGTGAATTTACTGTTCTTAATTGTCTTTATAATTACATGTAAGTTTGGTTGAATCTTGGTAATATTGGATGATCGAAAGAATTTTGTTTACACTATAACTAAACCAGATAATCAATTAAGTGTTTAGATAATGGATTATTAGAAGATAGAATTAATCGATTAAATTGAGTAGTTAATCGATTAAGACCAGATGATTTAATCGATTAAGTCTATCATTAATCAATTAAACAATGTGTAAATTTATATAATTTCTATGTTTATCGAGCGATGGTCATTGTGTACCGTATCACGTATTCACCCCCTCTAGGTGAGTGGCAGAGCCCCGTGGGACCCAACAAGTGGTATCAGAGCTAGTACGATCTTGCTAGCTTAGCCGCTTAGATTGTTCATCCTATGCACTTTTACCATGGGCTCTTCTAACCCATGTATAGAGGTTTTTAATTGAGGCCATCAATACGGAAATTTGAGATTCCATGGAAAATGGACCTTTCGTTCCAATACACGTAGTGAACGGAAAAACGAAAGAGAAACCTAGAAGTCTCTTGACGAACAAGGAAAAGAGAAACGTGAATTTGATTTGAAAGGAAAAACATTATAATCTCCGCACTCTCATACGATGAGTTCTTTAGAGTTTCTCAGTGCGATAGTGCCAAGGAAATGTGGACCAGTTTACAAGTGATCCACGAAGGCAGTAACGAGGTCAAACGTTCTCGATTGAATACATTGATGCATGAGTATGAATTTTTTCTCATGTTTCCACATGAGTCTATTTCTGATTTACAAAAACAATTTACTCATATTATTAATCATCTCATTGCATTAGATAAATCAGTTGCCAAACCTGAACTATCTGTTAAAGAGTTGAGATGTCTGGACAGGAAATGGCAACCCACGGTGACTACCATTATGGAATCAAAGGACTTGGAACAAATGACGCTCACAACTCTATTTGGAAAACTTGAAGAACATGAGCAAGAATTAAGACGTTCGATACTCAATGAACAGATGGACGAGAACATCAAAGAAACCTCCTTCAAAGCAACAAGATCAGATGCAAGAAGTCAAAGGAGATATGTGATGATAGTGAGTCCGTTTCCGACAAGATGAGCAAGAATCCCAAAGACAATGAATCTTGCCATAAGAATAGGAAAGTAGGACGCATGAGGTACACATGCCCTACCACTTCCAACAAGGTTAAACAAGATTGCAATAAAGACTCTCGAGACATCAAAGCTAAGAAGGCATATATCATTTGGGAGGAACCCGAAGAGGGCGATTCGCCAAGAAGCATCTCAGAAGATGAAGAATCACACAAGATTTGTCTAATGTCTCAAAATTCGAACTCTTGCGAAGTAAGTGAGCAAGATGAGCCTAGTGAGGTATACTCATATGATTCTAGTTCAAATTCCAATATATATCTCACGTATGACATACTATATGATGCTTATGTTGAAAGGGATGAAGAACTTAAAATGTTAGCTAAAAAGTGCATGAATAGCTAAAGGTTAATTTTAGATCATGAAAAGAAAATATGTCAATTGTGAAATTTCATTGATATGATGAAAACTAAAAATGAAACCTTAGATGATAAATATGCTAACTCTTCATGTGATTGTACTTCTAACTTAATTGTGGCATCTATTTATGAAAATTGCATTTGCATGAAAAATGAACATAATGTCTTAAATGATAAACTTCCTAATTTCACATCCGATCTTGCTAGCTTAGCCGCTTAGATTGTTCATCCTATGCACTTTTACCATGGGCTCTTCTAACCCATGTATAGAGGTTTTTAATTGAGGCCATCAATACGGAAATTTGAGATTCCATGGAAAATGGACCTTTCGTTCCAATACACGTAGTGAACGGAAAAACGAAAGAGAAACCTAGAAGTCTCTTGACGAACAAGGAAAAGAGAAACGTGAATTTGATTTGAAAGGAAAAACATTATAATCTCCGCACTCTCATACGATGAGTTCTTTAGAGTTTCTCAGTGCGATAGTGCCAAGGAAATGTGGACCAGTTTACAAGTGATCCACGAAGGCAGTAACGAGGTCAAACGTTCTCGATTGAATACATTGATGCATGAGTATGAATTTTTTCTCATGTTTCCACATGAGTCTATTTCTGATTTACAAAAACAATTTACTCCTCTGAAAATTTTACATCATGAAACACCTGCTTGCTTTTATTATGGATTGTATGGCCATACCTTGAATGCATGTAATGTTAGAATGTATGATGTTCCAAATGGAAATTGTATGTGGATTACAAAGAAACAAAATCCCCAAGCTACTAACATCAAGGGACCCAAGCCAAACCTGAACTATCTGTTAAAGAGTTGAGATGTCTGGACAGGAAATGGCAACCCACGGTGACTACCATTATGGAATCAAAGGACTTGGAACAAATGACGCTCACAACTCTATTTGGAAAACTTGAAGAACATGAGCAAGAATTAAGACGTTCGATACTCAATGAACAGATGGACGAGAACATCAAAGAAACCTCCTTCAAAGCAACAAGATCAGATGCAAGAAGTCAAAGGAGATATGTGATGATAGTGAGTCCGTTTCCGACAAGATGAGCAAGAATCCCAAAGACAATGAATCTTGCCATAAGAATAGGAAAGTAGGACGCATGAGGTACACATGCCCTACCACTTCCAACAAGGTTAAACAAGATTGCAATAAAGACTCTCGAGACATCAAAGCTAAGAAGGCATATATCATTTGGGAGGAACCCGAAGAGGGCGATTCGCCAAGAAGCATCTCAGAAGATGAAGAATCACACAAGATTTGTCTAATGTCTCAAAATTCGAACTCTTGCGAAGTAAGTGAGCAAGATGAGCCTAGTGAGGTATACTCATATGATTCTAGTTCAAATTCCAATATATATCTCACGTATGACATACTATATGATGCTTATGTTGAAAGGGATGAAGAACTTAAAATGTTAGCTAAAAAGTGCATGAATAGCTAAAGGTTAATTTTAGATCATGAAAAGAAAATATGTCAATTGTGAAATTTCATTGATATGATGAAAACTAAAAATGAAACCTTAGATGATAAATATGCTAACTCTTCATGTGATTGTACTTCTAACTTAATTGTGGCATCTATTTATGAAAATTGCATTTGCATGAAAAATGAACATAATGTCTTAAATGATAAACTTCCTAATTTCACATCTAGTTATCACAATTCAAACAACTTACTTGCTACATATAAAAATGATGGGATTAAGTGTAGTTTGGAATATATGCATGCAAATAACACATTTCACAAGAAACAAGTAAATACTCTGAAAATTTTACATCATGAAACACCTGCTTGCTTTTATTATGGATTGTATGGCCATACCTTGAATGCATGTAATGTTAGAATGTATGATGTTCCAAATGGAAATTGTATGTGGATTACAAAGAAACAAAATCCCCAAGCTACTAACATCAAGGGACCCAAGCTAAGTTGGGTACCCAAGAAAACCAAGTAATTGTGTTTTGTAGGTGTGCCTAAGGGAAGAACATGAGCAAGAATTAAGACGTTCGATACTCAATGAACAGATGGACGAGAACATCAAAGAAACCTCCTTCAAAGCAACAAGATCAGATGCAAGAAGTCAAAGGAGATATGTGATGATAGTGAGTCCGTTTCCGACAAGATGAGCAAGAATCCCAAAGACAATGAATCTTGCCATAAGAATAGCTTGACGATAGGAAGTATTGTGCAAGAAAGGTGAAACAATGTATCGTTTCTTTACTACAAGCATTACATACCTTAAGTGTCATAGATATATTCTAAAATGAAATCCAAGCAAGGCCGTAAACTCAAGAGTGATGATATCCCAAAAAAAATCATTTTTTGGCCTAATGCTTTATGTTTCATATTTACATGCTCTCAAATGCAAACATGATATTATTGAATAAGTATATGAATCCTTTAACCATGTTTTGATTAATAAGTAAATGTAGAATAACCATTAAGGATTTTCTTATCATGTTGAAGCACAACAAGTTAAATATCACAATAATGTAATCAACCAAAACTATTTCTCTTGGAAAGCAAGCCTATAAAAAATTAATGCTTGATTAAGCCATCTCCAAAAGAGGAGAGGAAAGGTATGCTTACTGTTTTGTAGGGAATAATGAGGATAAATGCTTCAAGAATTGATATTCTATGCAAGAAAAAGACAAGAATCAAGAATGGAAGAAAGGCCAAAGAAAACGTCAAAGAATGGAAAACTTCCAACATCTTGATAAGAATGAGTTAAAGTGTATGAGGTAACCAAATATCGTCATAAATACTGGTCTACAATGTCTAATCACATGTTATATCTGATATATTACCTAAATGCTTGAGGGTATGCTAGACATCTAGATAATCCTAAATAAGTTCACTTATTGCCATAATATGCATGTAGTCTTAATTGTAAAATGCATTCTTATTTGAATATGCTTTAATGCCTCTTTGGTTCTTTGTTAAGTGGACATTAGGTGTTTAGGATAGATCTATATCTTAGATTCGTAGAAAACCTATAAACTAATTCAAACTGTGCCAAAATCTATTTCCGTGACTCATTTAATCGATCGTTCTATGTTTTAATCGATTACCTGGGCTTTTTTCAAATTATCTTAATCGATTACCTGGGCTAAAATGTTTTAAAATCTTAATCGATTAAGATGGAACATAATGGATTAACCGCGTTAAAATTTTAATCTCGTTAATCGATTAACACAGAGGTTAATCGATTAAATTCAGTAAAAAAACATATTCTGCAACAGTCTGAGTTACGATTTTCAAACCCTAACCTCGCGAACACCATTCCCTTGTCTGAAATTGATCACAAATTTCATCCTCAAACTCGTTCTAGAGCTATCCATTTTCTTACTCTTCCCTTCTCTAAGCATTCAACCCACCAATTCGGTTCTAATTGAAAAACCTAGCTTTTCCCCTTTTCAAACCGTAAATTCGGTTTTCACCCAATAATCAATTACCCATCCATTTGATTCTGCTACCATGAGTAACAAAAGACCAAAGAGAGTGAAACACATAGCTGGCTCAAGCTATTCTCTGTAATATCCTGGACGTACGAGAAATTTCAGTGCCAAAGGTTCCTCTTCAGCCAGACAAAATCGTCCACTGGGTTTAGACCCATTTTATGCTCTTGTTGTTCAAACAAAGAGGTTGTCTCGGTTTATAAGCCGAAAACCTACATACACCCACTATGTTGACATGGTGTGGATGGTGGAGCAAGGATTCCAATTCCCGCATAAATTAGAGACACAAGGGGTTGTGCGTTTTCTAGAATTAAACGGTAATATTTACCCCTCTCTGGTTCAGGAATTTTATGCGATTTTTTAGTGTAAGGATGGTGGTTATAGGAGTATGGTGAAAGAGAAGCTGATTATGTTGAATGATGAGTTGTTTATTGATGTGGGAGGCTTATCATGTGATAGTGGTACCCTTGGAGAATGAAACAATGAAAAGTGGAGTATGTACAACTCTGGTGAGGTATATAAGTCATTCTTAAAGGGACCTCATTATTTTGTTAGAGGTGAGCAAAAGCAGGTTCTTTAGCCATAGAAAATAGGCTTTACATTACCTAATTGCTTACATATTAGTTCAGCGCAACACTAATCATACGCAACCAACTGTAAATGATCTGTAGCTTATATATGGTGTTAAAGAAGGAATACTGATTAGCTGACTTGATGAGATTCTGAAAGTGATGTATGGTATTGCATCATCTTCTACGAGATTTTTGGCCTATGGAATATTTATCTCCGGTGTCTATGATCATTTGGATATCAACACATCTGATGTGGAGATAATTGTTGTGAATTCCAGAAAGCATATGGTCCACGAGAACATCATTCACAAGATGAGTCTTTACAAATATGGAGGTGAATGGATGTATCAAGAGGATTATAGAACCTCAGTAGATTTAGAATTTTCTAGAGAAGAAGGTGGTGAGCAAGGTGAGCATAGCCAGGGGCAAAATGCTGAGGCATCTGATATGCCTCAAGGAACTTCATTTGGTTTGGCTCATCTAGATGCCATGGAACAACGCCTAAATGAGTTTATCGACTCAAGCAACCAAGAAGTTGTATCTAGGATACAATCTATGGAGGATAGGCTTATGGTGGTGTTTCAAGGAGAAGATGAAGAGAATTAGAGTCGATTCGAGCATCTTTCTTTTTTGTTTAGTTCTTTCGGTGGATTTCCACGACCACCTCCAAGCTAGCTTAGGATGTCTAGTGTGTCCTAGTTAGTTGCTGATTTTAGGAATTTTGTGGTTTGTGTAATCTTTTGGTTGTTGCATTGTAATTTGCCAAACTTGTTTAGTTTGTTTTTATGCTTTGACTTGAACAATGTAATGACATAACATGCTATGAATGAATTGGTTTTGTGTTGTTAAAATTGAATTCTGTACTGCTCTTATTAATTTTTAAATCACTTGACCAATGGATGAAAGAATGTCATAAACTTTTAAATCTACTTTTATTGATCTAATTGGGTTACTTTTCAATTAACAAGTGGTATTAATTCACAAGTAGTATCGAAAGTGGTATGTACATAAGTGATATAAAATAATTGGCATATGTATAAAACAAGTGGTATGAAACCTATGATATCAAATTGTATAAGTTTCTGCTATAGCATGTGGCGTACACTTAAATTTGTCATATCAGTAGGTTTAATCGATTAAGTACATGCCATAATCGATTAACCTGCACCTAAAATGCAATTTTGGGAAAAATTAAATAACACTTAATCGATTAAGTACATATATTAATGATTAACTTCAGTAGAAATTGCATTATTTATTTCTTCTTTTGGCGATATACTTTCATATATGACTTTGCTTTTTGACCATGCCAAAATGGGGATAAAGGTTGTTGATTATGTTTTGTAGGACTTACAAGAGAAGATAAGTTGAGGCTTCCGCAACGAAAAATAATAATTCAGCCAATGCTCAAATTGATGGGGAGCAAGAGGGAGAAATGCACATCAAGCTACAAGAACAAGGCGAAACAAGTTGATTGTCATCAAGAAAATTCAACAAAGAATTGTTAGATCCAACAAGTTGTTAAAAATGTCAACACGTGTTTGTCATCATCAAAAAGTGGGAGATTGAAGATGCAAGCATGAATGAATGCGAGATTGAAGAGGCAAGCATGCATCACATAATTTTTTGATGAAGACAAAGGACACACAAAGGTTGATGAAGACAAAAGAGTGATAAAGGCAAAGGATTGACAACATGCATAAATATTGAAGGACAAGCTTGAGAGGATGAGAAAATCAACAAACAACAAGTATCAACATTAAAGTCACGACTCAAGTACAAACAAGGCAAAGCATTCAAAAGAAGATCTAGGGGTTAAGTATTTTTATATCTTTATTAGGTCGTAAGATGTTTGCTTAGTAAGATTCTAGGCTAGGATGAACCCTAACGAAAGTCTCACAAGTTAAAATCAATGATAACTAAAATGAGACTTACATGTACACATACATGATTTTCATGTACATGCATAAATACATGATTTACATGTACATGCATGCATACATGATTTACATGCACATGCATACATACATGATAATATGTTTTGAATGCATTTAAAAATAGTTTTAAATCATACATCGTTCAAAGACATGCATCATGCTTTTACAAATCATTTAGGACGTTCGTTCATCATTAAAAATATATTTTAGAAAACCATTTAATCGATTACGACATATATTAATCGATTAAGTTTTATGTTTTGGGAACCTGATAATCAATTTAGTCAGGTGATAATTGATTGAGCTGGTAAGAAACTCATTAATCGATAAAATTAATTGTTAATCGATTAAGCTGGTAACTATTTATGCTTTCTATTTTTTTGAAGAAACCCGTTAATCGATTAAGGTTCAGTATAATCGGTTAACTGCAGTTAAAACCAGAACAATATATAAACCCAAGTTTTTCATATTGGTTCATAACAATATAATAATCTTGAGAATCAAGAAAAGAGGGTTAAAACACATTTTAAAAAACAGAGAGTTTTACATTTTATTGAGAAAATCTAAAGCTAAAACTTTCATATCTTTAGGAAAGATTTTCTAAATATTCTGTGAAGAAGAGAAAAGGGTGAATCTTTACAAGATACCCATTGAGCTTTCATTATCAAATATGTGAAAAAGAAAGATGCATCTCATGCATTGTATTTATGTATTTGTGAGATCTTTTAGGGGTTCTTAGATTCGTAGAAGATTGTAAAATCTGCACATTGAGGTGCATATGTAACTGGAAGAAATTGTTAGACTTAGGCAATAACACATTCTCTTGGTGTCTTGTATCACCAAAGAAAGAGAATAGGTTTGGGAAAACCCTAGAAGCGGTTAGGTAGGTGTCTTCGCGAGAAGCAAGAGGTCTTGGTTGTAAGCGATACTTAGGTTGGGGCTATAGTCGCGAACGATGAGGTATCCTAGTAGACGAGCTTTCTAGTCAAACCAAAGTGGGGGTTTAAGATCCAATAAAGGAGCGTCTTGGTTATAGTATTGGAATTTGTTTGTAAGAAACATTGAAGATTCCATAGTGAAGATAAAATCTCTCAAGATCAAAAGGGGAGGCCTGGATATAGTTTGCAGTGGACAGCAAATGAACCAGGATAAAAAGCTGAGTCTTATTTTGCTTTCCCTAATGTTTTTACATTTCAGCATTACTTGATTTACATAACTTGACATGCATATAATTCTATGATAATTGCATATTTGTATTGTGCATTTAATGTTTTTAATTGTCTGTATAATTACATGTAAGTCTGGTTGAATCTTGGTAATATTGGATGATCGAAAAAATTCTATTTACACTGTAACTGAACCAGATAATCAATTAAGTGTTTAGATAATGGATTATTAGTAGATAGAATTAATCGATTAAGTTGAGTAGTTAATCGATTAAGACCAGATGATTTAATTGATTAAGTCTGTCATTAATCAATTTAACAGTATGTATATTTGTATAATTTATGTGTTTATCGAGAGACGGTCATTGTGAACTGTACCATCTATTCACCCCCTCTAGGTGAGTGGCAGAGCCTCGTGGGACCTAACATTTGTTCTTCCTAAAATGGAAGGAACTTTGATTTTTACCACTCGATCCTATCATCCCTTCTCCTTTCCCCACAACCTCTTTATACCGGTGCATTTTCATCATGCCTCCATCTCCTGTGTATCCTCCTTATTGCGCCTCCATCATCACTAGAATCACCGTCCAACCTCCTACCAACATGGATAGGCATATGCTCCATCTTTCTCTAGATGGCTTGGAATTGGGTGTTAATCATGGCGTATAGAACTGTTGTCCTTGGGGATAGAGGTGGACTTCCTTCTAGACTAGACATTGTATCACTCTTCTCACCTTTCTCTCAAGCGTTTAAGTGTTTCACTCTCTCACTCTTATTTGAAGTTTTTAATGTTAGGTATCAGTGGCTAAAATACACCTAGAAGGGGGGGGGGGGTTGAATAGGTGTAGCGGTCAAAGTATCCGCTTTTCGCAAACAAC
>NW_017722291.1:0-779 GCF_001865875.1 Lupinus angustifolius | reverse complement strand
TTTCTTGCACGACAATCAACCGAGATTGAAACGAATATACATAGCTAACAAATATATCAGAGTTACAACAGTATAGTATAGAAACAGAATATTGCAGTTAAAACAACTATACAAAGTAATCGATTAAAGCAATAAAGAGAGAGAGGGAAAGAAAAAGCCTACAACATGATTTTTATCCTGGTTCGTTTTCGTGTCCACTTGCAAACTACATTCAGGCCTCCCGGCTGATTTGAGATATTTTTCTTCACTATAATTGAAATAATGTTTTACAAGCAATTCTTCCAATTACAACACTTAGACTATTACTTGAAACTAAAGAACCTTATTCCTTGTTTTGACTCTCTTCCTACCGCCCAAGAAAACCTTTCTTGCGGTGTAGCCCCAGCCAAGAACCTATTCTTTCCTCTAAGCTAATGAAGATACAACACAATCTCTTTTGTGGTAAGACACCTTGAGATTCCCAATGTTACAACACTTTATACAACAAAAACATAGAGTAATCTAAAGCAATTACAATGCTCAAATTTAACAATTAAGACCTTACTCTAAAACTCTAACACAAGTCTCATATAACATGACAATGCATTAGTTAAAAGCAGATTTTACAGAATACAAAATCTTCACAAAAACATCAATGAATGCATGAACATGTGAGATGAAATGATGAGAAATTAAACATGAAATGCCTCTCAATCCTAAAGCATAGAATTCTCTCTTTTCTAATCTCACAAATGCAATGTCATATAGATGCAACAATTAACACGAAATATGCTCTAACT
>NW_017722290.1:0-489 GCF_001865875.1 Lupinus angustifolius | reverse complement strand
TCTTATTAGCACAAGTTGTCCTTATCAAAACTATGACATATAATGAGAGATCTTTCCAAAGTGCTCCTCTTCACATGCACACTTTCAATCTCCCCTTTTTTGATGATGACAAACACTACACCAATTGTAATAACAATTGTTTGATGAATTAGCTTGACGATTGTGTTGGCATGATTAATATGACGCGCGAATATTTCGGAAGCTACTTATTACGATCAACCTGCACAATCAAACAACAAAACAACCTTTCTCCCCCTTTTGACATTATCAAAAAGATAACCCAGGTCAAAAAAGAGGCAGAGATAAGAGTTAAGCATAAAACGAAGTTAATGAATTAATTTGGGATTTAACTATTAACCTGTTTTATTTTTGGGTGTCTTGAACAAATTCGCTTGTTTAGACAATGAAATAGTCAATAGGTAAAGAGAATGACATACAAGATTTAATCAAATCAGTTAGCATAGAAAGCAATGTAGTGCAATAACAGGT
>NW_017722289.1:0-749 GCF_001865875.1 Lupinus angustifolius | reverse complement strand
CCATAAAGAAGAAATAAACCTAAGGGTAAGATGTCCTAGGTCTAAAGTCTTCTAAACTATGGTTGAGGAGGAGGATGGTCAATCTGATCAGCATAGATAACTTCTGAAATTCTGAACAAAACAAGGCATTCTAAGCTTCAGCAATAGATTGAATCATATTCCTCATCTCCTGAAATTGGTTGTCTGAATAGGCAGTTTGACGCTCTTCATACTGTTCCATGCCTGCAAAGTATGAGTCTTTCAACCCTTGAAAGTGAAGATCCATGTGGTTGTTGAGCCGTTGCTCCATAACTTCCATCTGAGCCAAACCGAAAGCAGAGTCCTGTGATGCTGTCCTACAGGGCTCCCCCTGATTTGTAGCATTATGATCACCCATGCCACGGTGATCATCATCGCTGGATAGTTCCAGATCGATAGTGGTGTAGTCCTCCTGATATTGCAAAGTAGTACCATACTTATATATACTCATTTTATGAATTAGACTTTCACCAACCAGATGATCCTTATCAGTATACTCAACAATGATGGTGTCAGAAACATCAATACGCAAATAATCCACAATGCGTTAAATGAAAATACTGTAGGGAAGCAGCTTCGACTGAGACAGAGACACACTGTTCATAATTTTCAATATTTCCTCAGGCCAGTTAATCATTACATTATTCTTTACAGCATACATGAAACGCAAATCATTCACAGTAGGCTGCGCGTGATTTGTGTTCCTCTGTACCAGAATATAAGCAATGACA
>NW_017722288.1:0-524 GCF_001865875.1 Lupinus angustifolius | reverse complement strand
AAATCATATACCAGTATTTTCCATCCTTATATCTGAAATTCGCATAAAATTCCCTAACTAGAGCAGGGTAAACTTGTCCCTTTAATTCCAGAAATTGAACGGCTCCCTGAGCCTCCATATCATGTGGAAAACTAAAGTTCTGTTCTGCCAAACGGGTTTCTTGCAAGATAAGTGAGTAATATGGGTCACCGCGGTCCCGAGTGGGTGATGAGCCAGCTTCCGTTTTTCGTACACGGTTGGCTGTAGTTTTGACCCTTTTTGTGCGACCTTGCTCCATTGTATTTGTAGAATCCGAATTGATGTTGAATTGAGCAGAGAAGGATTAGGCAAACCTAACCTAGGGTTTAATTTGGTGGAAAATTTGGAATGTAGTGGAATGAGGATGATAAAGTGAGATTTCTTGATGGTTTGAGAGGGTTAGGATGAGGTTTTTCTACCTTAGTGCACTTGGATCAGTTGAGTTACAGTTTCAGAGACTCAAAGCGTAAAAGAGGTGGAGAAAATGCCGAAAAAAGTGTAAAACC
>NW_017722287.1:0-532 GCF_001865875.1 Lupinus angustifolius | reverse complement strand
AAAATCATGTAAAAATTGATTTTTCAGAAAATGGTGCCCAGGTAATCGATTAACACTAAGTATTTAATCGAATAAACACGGTAAAAAATGGTTTTTAACTAGCAGAAGGGTTTGAACTCTTTAGGACTTATGCATGCATTTTAACGGATTAATCTAAAACATATGTAATCACGAAAAGAAGTTATCATGAGATATCATTTTGCATTTCAACAAATTTCATTTAAATCAAGGGACAAATAAACATATAGAGGCAAGACATAAACCAAACATCTAAATAGTTTTAATCAAGATATTGTTCATCAAGAATTCCAAGTTCTCTCCTTAGAACATAGAAAGTATCCCGTGGAAGGGGCTTGGTGAAAATATATGCTAACTGTCTAGAGGTTTCAACAAATTCAAGAACGCAGTCACCTTTTTGTACATGATCACGTAAAAAATGATGTCTAATTTCTATATGCTTTGTTCTAGAATGCAAAACGGGATTCTTGGATAGGTTTATGGCACTTGTATTATCGCATTTAATGGGGATCTT
>NW_017722286.1:0-247 GCF_001865875.1 Lupinus angustifolius | reverse complement strand
ATAGATGCAAAGGAAAGAAGCATCCTGATGGCCTCTAATCTGGCTACAGGGGCATAGGTTTCATCATAGTCGATACCTTCCTCCTGGTTGTAGCCTTTGGCCACCAAGCGTGCCTTATTTCGAATGATTAAGCCTGATTCATCAAGTTTGGTTTTCCACACAACTGGCATATCTGAATGCTCCTGAGATCTCGTCTGACCTTCTTCATTGGTTGCTTTTTCATTATCCACGTCTTTTGAGTATGCTT
>NW_017722285.1:0-17369 GCF_001865875.1 Lupinus angustifolius | reverse complement strand
TGTTTTCCAAGTTTTTCAGTTTCAACAGCTTTTCAAAAAGTTAGGTTAATCGATTAACTTATGCCTTAATCGATTAATAGCATATTTTCATATGTATTTTCAATTACAAAAACTCAAATATGTTATGCACTTGATTCATACATGTTTAACACTAAGTTTATGCCTAGAATGCACAAATACATGTATTTGTGTTTGATTATAGGTTATTTATGTGATGCATGAACATATTATGCATGAACATATTATGAATGTCGGGATCTTTTGCATGACCGATCAATGCCATTATCTATAATCAAACATAACCAATTAAGGGCTCAATAGAGAATGGTATCTCAAACACAAACAAGGAGACCAATAAAGATGTGCCATTACCTACATATATAGAAGCTTCTACCGAGGATGGGTGGAGGGTACCAAATGAAAATGGTTTTAGTGAGAAGAAAGAAGCCCTATTGGGGTGTGATAGTGGGAAGATGGCAAGCATGACAGTAGGAAATGAAATGGTGTTGAAATAAAGAGAAGAGGGTTTACAAAAGATGGAGCTTTTACAAGAGAGAAAGAAACTGAAACACTAATTGTGTTTCAACTCAAACTCCATTAGTTCATTCTTTTTACGAAGTGGGGAAATTAAGCATTGATCTAATTCCAAGGGAACCCTCATATTTCCAAGGAAAAAAATTATCATCACCATCCAACGATTTACAGTTTCCACCGTTTGAATCCCCCTCCTTGGGCAGTACACTATTAGTGACACATTCTAATTTGTATCCAAGGCCAATGGATCATAAAGTAGTTTAGTTGGGGTAAAATCATAGTATACACACCTAGAGGGGGTAAATAGGTGAAGCCGTTCAGTATAGCCGCTTTTTCGGTTTATCGCCAATATCAAAATGCAAATCAGGATAATCGATTATATAGAGGATTAATCGATTATTTGCTTTTGATGGTCGATAATTCACAAAACTTATCATTTATTTAGTAACTTGAAATCATTGACAATTTAGGTTTCTTGTTGAACAAGTTTCATGAAAATAGTTTTTTTTCTGATTCAATTGCTTAACAATAATATACTAAACAAAATATTCAGATTAAGATTCAATTTAAGAAATTATAAAGAATCAAAACTAATATATGTATAAACATCAACTAAAGCGTTTAAGGATAGAGAAAAGTGTGCCAAGAGATTTTATCCTGGTTCATTTGCGGGTCCTCTTGCAAACTACATGTAGGCCTCCCCATCTGATCTTGGTAGATTTTTCTTCACTATGAAATTTAATGTATTTTTACAAAATACACTTCCAATCAATACATTACTTTTATTTCAGGGACAATGGAGATCCCAGATTGATTTGACCATCAACCCTCTATGGATAATCCTCACCACCTATGGTTTTGGCCCCATCCAATCCTAACTCACTTCCAAGAACCTTGTATCACTAAATATCTCAACTCAATCGCATATAGGATTTTACACCTAATTCTGAAGACACTTGAGAACCTTTAATTCAGTTGGATAAAAGGAAAAACTAAATCTGAGTAACAATGCACCTACGTTGTGCTTATATAACTATGATCTCATACCTAAAACCCAATGACAGAAATTACAAAAGAACTCCTAGATTATAATATGATTTATGCAAGGTTTTTCTCAAAATGCACTTTTTCAAAGACATGAAATTATGCTAAATTTTTCTCTCTTGAATCTTAAAGAAACACTAACTCTAATCATAGAAGATTTCACTCAAAGAGTTCATAGAAAAATATGAAATTTTGAAAACTCGAATTCTGAACCAATGAGAAGAAAAACAGTTTTTTATACAAAACAATTTTCTTTTGATCTAATAGTATTTGTATATACTGACTTAACCAAATCAGAAACTGTTATGTTTGATCAAGGAGTTTATAATAATTGAACAAATTTACAATGTTTACTGATAATAATCGATTATCTGATCATAGTAATCGATTATCATGCATAATAATTAGAAAGATTTTATGGTTTCAGGATATGCGAATTCCTCACACTTTTAAGTACAATATTCATCCATTTTTAATACATAATAGCACAGAATAACCAAGTAAATAAGATATAATCAATAATAGCATATACCAATCACTCATTGAGACAAAATGGTATACATTAGAAACGAAATTGCATACAATCCACAATGCGAGAAATAATAAGTTCAATATGGTTACATACATAAATTCAATCAGTACTAATGCAATCATAACAAAATATAATTCAGAATATAACAACTCAAAATACACACACACAAAAACTAACACCTAACTAGGACAAACTATGTAATTCTAAGCTAGACTAGTTGTGAGGTGGAGATGTTGGTGGTAAATCGACAATGATTCTGCCAATGAAGACAATGATCTCCATCTCCTAAATTATCCTTTCCTCTTGCCTTTGGAACTCCACCATCATGTTATCTGTTAAGGATTGAAACAATGTATAATTACGAGTATTTAGACGTTGCTCTAAGGCGTCAAGATGAGCTAGCCCAAATGGTGGTTCATAAGCATATTTGAAGCCTCTGCATGTTGTTGTTCTTGGTGCTGCTCATTTGGAATGCCAACATCTTCTTCATTTGTCATATGGAAATCTATAGTAGTGTGATCTTCTTGATACTTCCAATCTCCACCATATTTGTAAATTCCCATCTTATGTATCAAATTATCACTTACCAAGTTCTTTCAGGAATTCACATTAATAATCTCCTCATTAGAAGCATCAATGCCCAAATAATCAATAATTTGGGAAATGAAGATCCCATATGCTAATAGTCTTAAAGAAGAGAATGCAATACCATTCATAACCTTCAGGAGCTTTGAAAGATAATTAACCATTATTTATTCCTTAATAGCGAACATCAAATTTAAGTTGTTGATTGTTGGTTGAGCATGATTCGTGTTTCACTGAACTAAAATGTATGCAATGATGTAATGTAATATCTCGTTCTCAACTAAATAAACTCAAACATTAGTCGCCTCTTCCTGAACTTAGATATGAGTTCCTCTAGAACAAGACTTATCCATCTCTTCCTAGTCAAAGGATTCCCAAGACTTATCCTGACAGTCTCCAAAAGGAGCTCCATCATTGGTCAGTCCCCCGACATTCAAAAACAGCTCCACATCCAAATTAAAAAGTTTTCTCTTAACCAATGTCATGCATACACCATCTTTGTACTGAAAGTTGGCTTACAATTCTCTTACTAAACAGGGATAAATGTTACCATTCAGCTCAATGAAGTTTGAAACTCCTTGTACCTCCAAAAGATGTGGAAATTTGAACCCTTAGTGCACCATCCAAGTGAAGTCAATGTATGTGATATAGGTTTGTTTTCTACCTAAGAACTTAGCTAATCTTTCGGCTTGAAGATTAGGAGCATAATAAGGATCACTCATAGTTGTTTCTTTGCCTGTCCTGGCAAGTGATGGACCTCCTGTTTCAGATGTTCTGTTGTGTTTTGTCAAGTGCTTCACACGTTGAGGTTGTTCCTTACTCATTTTTGCATAAATGGGATAGTGTAATCGATTATCCTAATCGATTCTTCATATTCAGGTTAGGGTTTCCAAAATAGGGATTTAGGGAAAACTTTGTTTTTGACGATGTTCGAGAAGATTGAATGAAGAGATGATGTATAAGAGAGAAGGGGTTGCACAAATTTTGACATAATACAACTAATTTGAAGAAATTTTAGAAGGGGATCATAGATTGAGGAATTAATTTTTATGTTAATGAATCCTAGAATGCTTACTTCAATATGAATCACTACTGCCGATAATTGATTATCTGTAGGTTGTAATTGATTATTGAAGAGGAATTTTTCAGAAAATTTAAAAAGTTTCTCCTAGGTCATTAATTAACAATTACCCATAATCGATTATTTTGAAAAATATTTTTGCCCAAGTAATTGATTATACTATGTTATAATTGATTACTTGTAGTAATAACTCAGGTTTAAGTGATTTTTGTATGGTTCTAGGTAAATGCTAAGATAAGGTCTATCCTAAGAGCTAAAATACATTACTAATTAGGCAAAACAATCATGAACTCAAGTATACACAAGAATCAAACATTTAACTCAAGTATATGAACCATTAATCATTCTAACTAAGATATGATTCCCCAAGAATTCCAAGTTCTCTTCACATAACAAAGAATGTATCCCTTTGAAGGGGCTTGGTGAAAATATCGGCTAGTTGCTTTGAGGTGTCCCCAATTTCATTAACATAATCACCCTTTTGCTTATTATCTCTAAGAAAATGATGCCTAATTTCTATATGCTTAGTTATTGATTGCAATATGGGATTCTTAGATAGGTTTATAATACTAGTGTTGTCACACTTGATAGGTATTTTATCAAGCTTTAGATCGAATTCCAACAATTGCTATTTCATCTATAAAATTTGAGTGCAACACAAACTTGTGATAATTTATTATGCTTCGATGGTTGATAAAACAACACAAGCTTGCTTTTTGCTATGCCATGAAACTAGGGAGCTACCTAATAGGTGGTAAGTCCCAATTGTACTCTTATGATCCAATTTGCATCCGATAAAATCAGAATCAGAGTATCCTATCAAAGAGAGAGAGATGCATCCCTAGGATACCATAGTCCCATTTGAATAGATCCTTTCAAGTATTTCATGATTTGTTTTACAGCTAAAAAATGTGTGTCCTTAGGTAATGATTGATATATAACACACATACACATACTGAACATAATATCTGGTCTACTAGATGTATGATACAATAAAAAGCCAATTATACCACAATATTTTGTTACCTCAATTGCCTTTCCCTTTTCATCTTTATCAAGTTACCAAGATGATGCCATTTGTGTAAAAGTTTCTTTTGATTTTTATACATGTCGAATGATTTCAAAAGCTCCTTACAATACTATGATTGATGAACAAAGATTCCATTACTCATATTCTTTATCTCTAGCCCTAGGAAGAAAGATCATTCTCTCATCATAGACATCTCGAACTCTCCATTCATTAAATCGGAAAATTCCTTGCACAAGGTTCGTTAGTAGCACGAAAATAATATCATCAACATAAATTTGTAATAACAATATATCATTTTCAGATTTTGATATAAAAAGTGTAGCGTCAAACTTACCTCTCACAAACCCTTTCTCTAAAGAAATGAGCTTAGTCTATCATACCAAGCACTTAGGGCTTGTTTCAACCCATATAAACCTTTTTAAGCTTAAACACGTGATTTGGATATTTATAATTCTTAAAATCAGGAGGTTGCTTAACATACACCTCTTATTGAATTTAACCATTCAAGAAGACATGTATTACGTTCATTTGGAAGAATTTGAAATTTATTATTGAAGCATAGATAAATAGCATTCTAATGGTGTTCGACCTCACAACAAGGGCGTCGGTTTCGTCATAATCTATACCTTCCTCTTGATTATAACCTTGAACTACTAATCTAGCATTATTCCAGATTATTAAATCTGATTCATATAATTTGTTGTGAAAGACCCATTTAGTGCCAATGATAACATGATCACATGGCGTAGGGACCAAGTCTCACACATTGTTTCGCTCAACCTAGTTTAGCTCCTCTTGCATAGCTATACCTAGTGTTCATCTTCTAAGGCCTCATCAACATTCTTAGGCTCAATTTGTGTAAAAAATGCTACAAAACTATAGATATTGCATAAAGAGTTTGAGGTTACCACTCCCTTGTCACAAATTACTGTCGATGGGGAGGTCTTTCTTTGTCTTCCATACTTTAGGCATATCTTGATGATCTTGACTTTCTTCATGATCATCTTGTACAACATGTTCCGTTTCAACATCTTTTGTATATGAATGTTCTAAAGCACTTGGAACATCATAAAAAGCAACCATTCTCTTCTCTTTTGAAGAAGATTCATCAAAATGAATAAAAAAAAAATCTTCTAAATGCATGATATGTTTGTTATAAACTCTATATGCTTTACTATGTGTAGAGTAACCAAGAAATATACCCTCATCGACTTTTGAGTCAATCTTTCCTAAATGATCTTTTCTATTATTAATTATGAAGCATTTACAACCAAAAGCGTGAAGGTATGAAATGTTAGGTTTCCGACATTTTAATAATTCATATGGTTGTTTAGGCAATGAAGGCCTAAGAAATACTCTATTTATCACATAGCAAGCAGTATGCATCGCATCGGCCCAAAAATATTTTGGAACCTTAATTTAATTTAATATGGTCCTAGCCAAATCCTCTAAGAATCGATTCTTCCTCTCAATAACTCCATTTTGTTGAAGGTTTCGAGGAACATAATATTGGTATTGGGTATCATGCTTCTCGCAAAATTTATCGAGTAGGTGGTTCTGAAATTCACTACCATGGTCACTTCGAATAATTACAATTTTATGATTAAATTTATTTTGAAGTTGTTTTGCAAGATTCTTAAAAGATTTAAATGTATCACTTTTCAAACCAAGAAGTAGAGTCCACGAAAATCTAGAAAAGTCATCGACTATCAAAAGCGAGTAGTAGCTACCACTAATAACTCATAATTTGTGAGGGTCCAAACAGATCCATATGGAGTAGTTATAATGACCTAGTTGTGAATATCACAGTTTTTGAATAAAACGAATTTTTGACTTGCTTGCATTTTTGACAAGTGTCGCAAAAGTCATTTGTTTTAAAATCCAGTTTTAGTAGTTAAATTACCAAATCCTTAGTTGACACTTTTTCTAGGTGCTTTAAGTGAATATGTGTCACTCGCTGGTGCCAAACCCAAATATCACGTTCTTTTGAAACTAAGCATTTTGAAAACAAAGAAGTGATATTTCCAAGTCAATCATATAAATGTTGTTAATTCTATGACCTATGAACTGAATTTTATTATCTATGCCATTGCGAATTATGCAACACTTAGAATCGAAAGATACTTTGTTACCTTGTGATATTGCAAGAGGAATCAAAGTTTGAAAGTCTGATCTTCTACGTAGTTTTAATGAAGAGAAAGATTTGAGGGAAGCTTGAAGATGGATTCAAGTCAAGAAATAAAAAGCCGAAGACTCAAGGTCATCTAGAATTAGGAAATTTTTGTATATCTTTTTATAGTTCTAAGATGATTGCTTAGTTCAAGTCTATTCTAGGTAAACCAAGGATGAGAATCTTACAAAGCTAAAATTAAGTCAAACTTAATCTATGAGAGTCCTTCGTCCAGTAGTATGCATTTATTTCATTGCATAAAAATATCATTAAATTTGATATCATACTTAGCATATACATACATCTCATATAAGGTTTTACCTTGCATCAGAAAATCACTTTTCACACTGTTAATCGATTATTCAAGAATTTAATTGATTAAGTAAAGTTCCAGAGACTATTGATTAAGTTTTATGAACTTAGATAATCGATTAAATATTTTAGTAATCGATTAATGTTGTATGTCCAACAAAATTGAAACTATTTTCAAATACGTTAATCGATTAACTGAATTGGTAATCAATTAAGGACAGTTAAAAATGATTTTATATATAAGGCTGTATTTTAACCCATGAGTAAGAATAGTATCCTACACCAATTCTGGGCTCCTCGCACCCCTCAACAAAATGGAGTTGTTGAGAGGAAGAATCAAGTCTTGGAGGAGTTAGCAAGGACTATACTTAATGAAAGCATAGGTCCGAAATATTTTTGGGCTTGCGCAGTTCACACTGCATGTTATGTGATTAATCGAATATTGGTTATGCCCACACTCTCTAAAACACCTTATGAACTTTTAAGGGGCCATAAATCGAACATGTCTCATCTTCATGCTTTTGGGTGTAAATGATTTATATTGAATAACGAAAAAGATAATTTGGGAAAATTTGACTCAAAAGCATATGAAGGAATATTTTTTGGTTACTCATTACATAGTAAGCATGCCGAGTGTTTAATAACCATACAATGAATGTAGAGGAACCTATGCACACTCATTTTGATAAATCTTCTCCAAAAGAGAAGAGGGAGCTTGTATTTGATGATGTTTCAGGTGCATTAGAGGATGCATACACAAAGGAATTTGAAATGGAAAAGGAAGCACAAATCGAGCATAATGAGAATCGTGAAGGTGCTGACATGCTAAAATCTTGTAAAACAAATCAGGATCATCCATCGAGAAGGTTATAGGTGACATCAAGAAGGGAGTGGTAAATCGAAACTCTCTTCATAATTTTTTCAAATTTGTAGCGTTTATTTCTCAAATTAACCAGAAAAACGTTAATGATTCACTCAATGACAAACACTGAGGGTATAGCTATGCAAGAAGAGCTAAACCAATTTGAGCGAAATAATGTGTGGGACTTGGTCCCTAAGCCAAAGGATCTCCCGATCATTGGCACCAAGTGGGTCTTTCGCAACACACTCGATCAATCCGACTTGATTATTTGAAACAAAGTGCGACTAGTGGCTCAATGTTATAATCAAGAGGAATGTATTGATTATGATGAAACTTACGCCCCAGTTACGAGGTTGGAAACGACTAGTGGCTCAAGGTTATAATCAAGAGGAAGGTATTCATTATGACAAAACTTACGCCCTAGTTGCGAGGTTTGAAGCCATTAGGACGCTATTGGCCTATGCCTCTATTATGAACTTCAAACTCTTCCAAATGAATATAAAGAGTGCCTTCTTGAATGGTTTCATTAAAGAAGAAGTTTATGTTAGCTAACCCATGGGTTTGAAATTTTGAAATTCCCTAACCATGTGTTTAAACTCAAAAGGACTCTATATGGATTAAAATAAGCTCTAAGGACTTGGTATGAGCATTTGAGTTCTTTTATTTTAGAAAAAGGATTTCAGAGGGGTAAAGTCGATAAAACACTTTTTATATCAAAATATAGTAATGATATATTGTTTCTACAAATTTATGTTGATGATATTATATTTGATGCTACTAACGATATTCTTTCAAGGATTTTTATAATTTGATGAAGGGTGAGTTTGAAATGACGATGATGGGTGAGTTGAAATTCTTCCTAGGACTACAGATAAAACAACTAAGTAGCGAAATCTTTGTGTATCAGTCTAAGTATTGCAAGGAACTACTAAATAAATTCGACATGGACAAAGCCGAAGATGCCTCTACTCCCATGGCTTCATCATGCTACCTGGATAAAGATGAAAAAGGGAAAACAAGTTAGGTAACCAATTATCGGGGTATAGTCGGCTCTTTACTCTATCTTATATCTAGCCGTCCTGATATTATGTATAGTGTATGTCTTTGTGCTAGATATCAATCCAATCCTAAGGAATCATAGGTTACAACCGTAAAACAAATCATAAAGTATCTAAAGGGAACAATAAATATGGGTCTATGGTAACCTAGGGATGTCTCATTATTGGTGATAGGGTATTCTGATTCTAACTTTATTGATTGTAAGTTGGATCGTGAGAGTACTAGTGGGACTTGCCACCTGTTAGGTAGCTCCCTTGTTTCATGGCACATCAAGAAGCAAGTATGTGTTGCTTTATCAACGACCAAAGTGGAGTACATAGCTACTGGTGTGTGTTGTGCTCAAATCCTCTAGATGAAGCATCACTTGCAAGACTACGGTCTTAATCTTGATCACACTCCGATCAAGTGCAATAACACGAGTTCCATAACCCTTTCAAAGAATCACATCTTGTATTTGCGTACTAAGTCTACAGAAATCTGACATCATTTTCTTAGGGATCATGTGCAAAAAGGTGATTGTGTGATGGATTTTTTAGATACTTCAAAACAACTAGCTGATATTTTCACCAAACCCCTTCCACGAGATACATTCTTTATTCTTTGGAGAGAACTCGGTATCCTTGATGAATCATATCTAGCCTAGTTTGCTTTGAAGTTTATATTTTTGTCTTGCCATGTTTTCTCTATGCGATTATAAGCTAATATATGGTGAATTCGCGTTATAATGCTTGTTTGCCTTTATGGTTTGTGTGTTGGTGAAATGTGTCGCTCTTAAAGCTTTAGGAAGTGTGTGTCTAGCTTACATGCCTTAGCACCACCAAGATTGAATCAAAATCTGTACCAGTGATTTGATTAATCGATTATGCCATGTTCTAATCGATTACCTGGGCATATTATGTGAGTGTAATCGATTATCTTTCAATTTTAATCGATTAAATAGCTTACAGTATCTATGAGATGCAATTTTGAATAACAATAATCGATTAATGAGACCAGATAATCGATTAACGATAGAAATATAATTGATTTCAGTTTTGTCTTAGGGTTCTAAAAGTAAGAACCCTAATTCCCAATTTGTGCCCCCATGTCTTTGCTTCCAAATCACGTGAAAATAACTATTTCTTGGTCAAATTCGTGCATTCCCACAATCCTTCTTCTCAAAATCTTCCATCCCCAATGACAAATTTCTCTCAAAATCCAAAATCCCAAATTTAGAAACCTAAACCATAACTTGATTTAATCCAACTTAATCGATTGAATCTTAATTATGCCTGTATTATGAGTGAGCAAAGGCAAGTTAGAATGAAGACAACCGTGAAAAGACATTGAACCACTAAAACTGGTGGGTCTTCATCTGCTAAGAGGGATCCATTCTATTCTCAAATTCTTCAAGCCTCGCGTTTGGTAAAGTATCATGGACGAAAGTTAACGTATATGAGATACGCCAACATGACGTGGTTGGCTGAGTAGGGCCTTGAGTTCCTTCATCAAATGGAATCACAAGGAGCTAACAAATTTCTGGAATTAAATGGTAACATTTATCCGTCTTTGGTTAGAGAATTCTATAGCAATTTCTAGGTTAGGGAGGGATTAATATGTCAATGGTTAAAAGGAAATTAATCACTTTGGATGAAAATCTGTTTATGGAAGTAGGACGTTTGTCTAGTATTGGATTGCCCTTAGGTCGTTGTTATGTGATAAGTGCCAAAAATGCCTAAATTTCATACACTTTTTATGGCACTTATCGTTGGCAAAATTGAGAAGGGGGGAGGGGGTTGAATAGGTCCTCCTTCCGATCTGGGAGATTTTCTTCACTAAAATTGAAGCCAATGTATCTTACATACACACTTCCAATTACAAGATCTTGAACACTACCTTCTTGATTTCCCAGAACCTCTACCTTGGTTCGACCTTACCAATCGCCTAGGAAAACCTTTCCTACGATCCAGCTCCAGCCAAGAGTATGTTCTAAACTCAAGACCTCCAAGTCTTGGTGAAGACTCTCTATATCTCATTGGTGGTACGACACCAAGAGACAACTTTCCTTGTTAAAAAAATCACGACAAAAACAGAGTAATGTGAAGCACAAAATAGCTCAAATATTACAATTAAGAACAAGCTATAAACCCTATACAAATCTCACAAATTAATATGAATATGTATAAGATCGGAATCATAAAGAACATGTAATTTCTACCCAAAGAAATCTCTAAAATAATTGAAAGAATCATCAAGAAAGATAGAATGATGAACACATTTAATCACATGCAATGAATGACATTAAAAAATGCTACAAAACTATAGATATTGCATAAAGAGTTTGAGGTTACCACTCCCTTGTCACAAATTACTGTCGATGGGGAGGTCTTTCTTTGTCTTCCATACTTTAGGCATATCTTGATGATCTTGACTTTCTTCATGATCATCTTGTACAACATGTTCCGTTTCAACATCTTTTGTATATGAATGTTCTAAAGCACTTGGAACATCATAAAAAGCAACCATTCTCTTCTCTTTTGAAGAAGATTCATCAAAATGAATAAAAAAAAAATCTTCTAAATGCATGATATGTTTGTTATAAACTCTATATGCTTTACTATGTGTAGAGTAACCAAGAAATATACCCTCATCGACTTTTGAGTCAATCTTTCCTAAATGATCTTTTCTATTATTAATTATGAAGCATTTACAACCAAAAGCGTGAAGGTATGAAATGTTAGGTTTCCGACATTTTAATAATTCATATGGTTGTTTAGGCAATGAAGGCCTAAGAAATACTCTATTTATCACATAGCAAGCAGTATGCATCGCATCGGCCCAAAAATATTTTGGAACCTTAATTTAATTTAATATGGTCCTAGCCAAATCCTCTAAGAATCGATTCTTCCTCTCAATAACTCCATTTTGTTGAAGGTTTCGAGGAACATAATATTGGTATTGGGTATCATGCTTCTCGCAAAATTTATCGAGTAGGTGGTTCTGAAATTCACTACCATGGTCACTTCGAATAATTACAATTTTATGATTAAATTTATTTTGAAGTTGTTTTGCAAGATTCTTAAAAGATTTAAATGTATCACTTTTCAAACCAAGAAGTAGAGTCCACGAAAATCTAGAAAAGTCATCGACTATCAAAAGCGAGTAGTAGCTACCACTAATAACTCATAATTTGTGAGGGTCCAAACAGATCCATATGGAGTAGTTATAATGACCTAGTTGTGAATATCACAGTTTTTGAATAAAACGAATTTTTGACTTGCTTGCATTTTTGACAAGTGTCGCAAAAGTCATTTGTTTTAAAATCCAGTTTTAGTAGTTAAATTACCAAATCCTTAGTTGACACTTTTTCTAGGTGCTTTAAGTGAATATGTGTCACTCGCTGGTGCCAAACCCAAATATCACGTTCTTTTGAAACTAAGCATTTTGAAAACAAAGAAGTGATATTTCCAAGTCAATCATATAAATGTTGTTAATTCTATGACCTATGAACTGAATTTTATTATCTATGCCATTGCGAATTATGCAACACTTAGAATCGAAAGATACTTTGTTACCTTGTGATATTGCAAGAGGAATCAAAGTTTGAAAGTCTGATCTTCTACGTAGTTTTAATGAAGAGAAAGATTTGAGGGAAGCTTGAAGATGGATTCAAGTCAAGAAATAAAAAGCCGAAGACTCAAGGTCATCTAGAATTAGGAAATTTTTGTATATCTTTTTATAGTTCTAAGATGATTGCTTAGTTCAAGTCTATTCTAGGTAAACCAAGGATGAGAATCTTACAAAGCTAAAATTAAGTCAAACTTAATCTATGAGAGTCCTTCGTCCAGTAGTATGCATTTATTTCATTGCATAAAAATATCATTAAATTTGATATCATACTTAGCATATACATACATCTCATATAAGGTTTTACCTTGCATCAGAAAATCACTTTTCACACTGTTAATCGATTATTCAAGAATTTAATTGATTAAGTAAAGTTCCAGAGACTATTGATTAAGTTTTATGAACTTAGATAATCGATTAAATATTTTAGTAATCGATTAATGTTGTATGTCCAACAAAATTGAAACTATTTTCAAATACGTTAATCGATTAACTGAATTGGTAATCAATTAAGGACAGTTAAAAATGATTTTATATATAAGGCTGTATTTTAACCCATGAGTAAGAATAGTATCCTACACCAATTCTGGGCTCCTCGCACCCCTCAACAAAATGGAGTTGTTGAGAGGAAGAATCAAGTCTTGGAGGAGTTAGCAAGGACTATACTTAATGAAAGCATAGGTCCGAAATATTTTTGGGCTTGCGCAGTTCACACTGCATGTTATGTGATTAATCGAATATTGGTTATGCCCACACTCTCTAAAACACCTTATGAACTTTTAAGGGGCCATAAATCGAACATGTCTCATCTTCATGCTTTTGGGTGTAAATGATTTATATTGAATAACGAAAAAGATAATTTGGGAAAATTTGACTCAAAAGCATATGAAGGAATATTTTTTGGTTACTCATTACATAGTAAGCATGCCGAGTGTTTAATAACCATACAATGAATGTAGAGGAACCTATGCACACTCATTTTGATAAATCTTCTCCAAAAGAGAAGAGGGAGCTTGTATTTGATGATGTTTCAGGTGCATTAGAGGATGCATACACAAAGGAATTTGAAATGGAAAAGGAAGCACAAATCGAGCATAATGAGAATCGTGAAGGTGCTGACATGCTAAAATCTTGTAAAACAAATCAGGATCATCCATCGAGAAGGTTATAGGTGACATCAAGAAGGGAGTGGTAAATCGAAACTCTCTTCATAATTTTTTCAAATTTGTAGCGTTTATTTCTCAAATTAACCAGAAAAACGTTAATGATTCACTCAATGACAAACACTGAGGGTATAGCTATGCAAGAAGAGCTAAACCAATTTGAGCGAAATAATGTGTGGGACTTGGTCCCTAAGCCAAAGGATCTCCCGATCATTGGCACCAAGTGGGTCTTTCGCAACACACTCGATCAATCCGACTTGATTATTTGAAACAAAGTGCGACTAGTGGCTCAATGTTATAATCAAGAGGAATGTATTGATTATGATGAAACTTACGCCCCAGTTACGAGGTTGGAAACGACTAGTGGCTCAAGGTTATAATCAAGAGGAAGGTATTCATTATGACAAAACTTACGCCCTAGTTGCGAGGTTTGAAGCCATTAGGACGCTATTGGCCTATGCCTCTATTATGAACTTCAAACTCTTCCAAATGAATATAAAGAGTGCCTTCTTGAATGGTTTCATTAAAGAAGAAGTTTATGTTAGCTAACCCATGGGTTTGAAATTTTGAAATTCCCTAACCATGTGTTTAAACTCAAAAGGACTCTATATGGATTAAAATAAGCTCTAAGGACTTGGTATGAGCATTTGAGTTCTTTTATTTTAGAAAAAGGATTTCAGAGGGGTAAAGTCGATAAAACACTTTTTATATCAAAATATAGTAATGATATATTGTTTCTACAAATTTATGTTGATGATATTATATTTGATGCTACTAACGATATTCTTTCAAGGATTTTTATAATTTGATGAAGGGTGAGTTTGAAATGACGATGATGGGTGAGTTGAAATTCTTCCTAGGACTACAGATAAAACAACTAAGTAGCGAAATCTTTGTGTATCAGTCTAAGTATTGCAAGGAACTACTAAATAAATTCGACATGGACAAAGCCGAAGATGCCTCTACTCCCATGGCTTCATCATGCTACCTGGATAAAGATGAAAAAGGGAAAACAAGTTAGGTAACCAATTATCGGGGTATAGTCGGCTCTTTACTCTATCTTATATCTAGCCGTCCTGATATTATGTATAGTGTATGTCTTTGTGCTAGATATCAATCCAATCCTAAGGAATCATAGGTTACAACCGTAAAACAAATCATAAAGTATCTAAAGGGAACAATAAATATGGGTCTATGGTAACCTAGGGATGTCTCATTATTGGTGATAGGGTATTCTGATTCTAACTTTATTGATTGTAAGTTGGATCGTGAGAGTACTAGTGGGACTTGCCACCTGTTAGGTAGCTCCCTTGTTTCATGGCACATCAAGAAGCAAGTATGTGTTGCTTTATCAACGACCAAAGTGGAGTACATAGCTACTGGTGTGTGTTGTGCTCAAATCCTCTAGATGAAGCATCACTTGCAAGACTACGGTCTTAATCTTGATCACACTCCGATCAAGTGCAATAACACGAGTTCCATAACCCTTTCAAAGAATCACATCTTGTATTTGCGTACTAAGTCTACAGAAATCTGACATCATTTTCTTAGGGATCATGTGCAAAAAGGTGATTGTGTGATGGATTTTTTAGATACTTCAAAACAACTAGCTGATATTTTCACCAAACCCCTTCCACGAGATACATTCTTTATTCTTTGGAGAGAACTCGGTATCCTTGATGAATCATATCTAGCCTAGTTTGCTTTGAAGTTTATATTTTTGTCTTGCCATGTTTTCTCTATGCGATTATAAGCTAATATATGGTGAATTCGCGTTATAATGCTTGTTTGCCTTTATGGTTTGTGTGTTGGTGAAATGTGTCGCTCTTAAAGCTTTAGGAAGTGTGTGTCTAGCTTACATGCCTTAGCACCACCAAGATTGAATCAAAATCTGTACCAGTGATTTGATTAATCGATTATGCCATGTTCTAATCGATTACCTGGGCATATTATGTGAGTGTAATCGATTATCTTTCAATTTTAATCGATTAAATAGCTTACAGTATCTATGAGATGCAATTTTGAATAACAATAATCGATTAATGAGACCAGATAATCGATTAACGATAGAAATATAATTGATTTCAGTTTTGTCTTAGGGTTCTAAAAGTAAGAACCCTAATTCCCAATTTGTGCCCCCATGTCTTTGCTTCCAAATCACGTGAAAATAACTATTTCTTGGTCAAATTCGTGCATTCCCACAATCCTTCTTCTCAAAATCTTCCATCCCCAATGACAAATTTCTCTCAAAATCCAAAATCCCAAATTTAGAAACCTAAACCATAACTTGATTTAATCCAACTTAATCGATTGAATCTTAATTATGCCTGTATTATGAGTGAGCAAAGGCAAGTTAGAATGAAGACAACCGTGAAAAGACATTGAACCACTAAAACTGGTGGGTCTTCATCTGCTAAGAGGGATCCATTCTATTCTCAAATTCTTCAAGCCTCGCGTTTGGTAAAGTATCATGGACGAAAGTTAACGTATATGAGATACGCCAACATGACGTGGTTGGCTGAGTAGGGCCTTGAGTTCCTTCATCAAATGGAATCACAAGGAGCTAACAAATTTCTGGAATTAAATGGTAACATTTATCCGTCTTTGGTTAGAGAATTCTATAGCAATTTCTAGGTTAGGGAGGGATTAATATGTCAATGGTTAAAAGGAAATTAATCACTTTGGATGAAAATCTGTTTATGGAAGTAGGACGTTTGTCTAGTATTGGATTGCCCTTAGGTCGTTGTTATGTGATAAGTGCCAAAAATGCCTAAATTTCATACACTTTTTATGGCACTTATCGTTGGCAAAATTGAGAAGGGGGGAGGGGGTTGAATAGGTCCTCCTTCCGATCTGGGAGATTTTCTTCACTAAAATTGAAGCCAATGTATCTTACATACACACTTCCAATTACAAGATCTTGAACACTACCTTCTTGATTTCCCAGAACCTCTACCTTGGTTCGACCTTACCAATCGCCTAGGAAAACCTTTCCTACGATCCAGCTCCAGCCAAGAGTATGTTCTAAACTCAAGACCTCCAAGTCTTGGTGAAGACTCTCTATATCTCATTGGTGGTACGACACCAAGAGACAACTTTCCTTGTTAAAAAAATCACGACAAAAACAGAGTAATGTGAAGCACAAAATAGCTCAAATATTACAATTAAGAACAAGCTATAAACCCTATACAAATCTCACAAATTAATATGAATATGTATAAGATCGGAATCATAAAGAACATGTAATTTCTACCCAAAGAAATCTCTAAAATAATTGAAAGAATCATCAAGAAAGATAGAATGATGAACACATTTAATCACATGCAATGAATGACATTTTAATCCCTAAGCATGATATTATCTCTCACTATTCTCACATGCAATTCTCTCT
>NW_017722284.1:0-591 GCF_001865875.1 Lupinus angustifolius | reverse complement strand
ATGCAACTTAGCAATTCTAAAAATGAATGAATGAATGTATGAAGCATGGTGTAAAAACACAGTTTATATAGAAAAATTGTTTTGTGCCCAGTTAATCGATTAAGTGCCCTATTAAACGATTTACGGGCTGTTTAGAATAACTGAATTTTGTTTTTTAGTTGTCTATTGAAACTGATTAAAATTGTTTTCATGTGAATTGATTAAAGCTTTACTTAATCGATTAACTGACATATTTTCAGTTCAGATATTAAATGGTAAACTGCCTATATGTTATGCTTATCAACTATACATGTTTAACCATTATGTTATGCCTAAGATGCACAAATAACATGTATGATTAATGCATGAACATATAATAAGTTAGATGGCATGTCTCATGTAAATGATATGATAGTTTTTAGAACTTGTGAGATTTGTATATAGGTTTACCTAACATAGACTCAATAACTAAGACACATATCTAAGACTCTAGTTTAGACATGAAGCTCTTGAATCTTTGGCATGTTGATTTGTTGACTTATCTTTAAGATTTCACTAATTCTTTTGTCTTCATCAAAACATAGGCAAGTTAAGTGCTATCTTGACACTTTG
>NW_017722283.1:52692-66109 GCF_001865875.1 Lupinus angustifolius | reverse complement strand
TGCATAGCTTGAAGATGGTCACATAATGCATGGTTGTTAATTTCAAAGTTCAAGCGCATAGCTAGACAACGAAAGCTGAATTTTATTTTACAACCTGCACACATCAAACAACAAAACAACATTTCTCCCCCTTTGGACATTATCAAAAAGACAAACTAAATGAAATTTGGTCAAAAGTAAGAAGAGATATGAAGTGAACTGAAACTGTAATTAATCAATTAATATTAGGAATGTAATTAATCAACCAGTTGATGAAAACATTGAACATGTGCACACATTGATTAACATTTAATTGATTCAGATAGATGGATAATCGATTAAAACAATAGAATACAACAATATGACTGATTTAATGGCATGGAAGGTTATACATGAACTAATCAAGTATGGAATGATCAAGCATTTATATTATAGCATTCAAACAACAGGCTAAATCAAACATAAGAGATACATATAACCATACATGATCAAGGACCATTAAACATGTAATCATAATATATTTGACATAGATAGCAATGTTATGTAAGCAAATTAAAACCAAAATAGTAATGATTTAAGTTCAAATAGCATAGAGAAAATTCAAACCAAAATAGTGCATCAAAAGTAGATAATTAGAGTTACAACCCAAAAAGCATAGAGAAAATGTCTCAAAATTACAAAGCAACATAAATCCTGAAAATTAGCCATATAGAAGAACTAAAACTAAGGCAATCTAAGGTCTAAGAACTTCTAATCTAGGGATGCGGAGAAGGATCTCTGTCATCAGGTACAGTCAGACTACTATGACCCCGGATGAGGAATCTCAGCTTCTCAAATTCTGCACAAAACCTTTCATTCTGTGTCTCAGTAGTGTTCTGAACAAAGCTCCTCATAGCTTGATAGTAGTTGTCGATGTAGGAAACCTGACACTCCTCAAATTGTTCCAAATCAGTATGGTAGAAGTCCTTCAAAGACTAAAAATGTAAATCCATTATGTTGTTCAGCCTTTGCTCCATGGCATCCAACTGAGCTAATCCGAAGGATGGTTCCTATAGCACAGTTCCAGATGGCTCCCCTTGAGTTTCTGCATTAGGCTGATCTGTACCAGGCTGATCCTCATCATTAGATATATCCAAATACATGATAGTGTAATCCTCCCGGTATTGCCAAGTACTTCCATACTTGAAGATACCCATCTTGTGGATAAGGCTTTCACCATCAAGGTGATCTTGATCAGAAGTCTCTGTGACGAAGGTGTTAGATACGTCAATATGGAGATAGTCAATAATTCTCGATATGAATATACTGTAGGGCAACAACTTAGATAGCAATGTAGAGACATTATACATGACTTTCGGTATTTCCTCAAGCCAATTAACCATTATATTCTCCTTAACAACATACATAAATTTTAGATCATTAACAGTTGGTTGTGCATGATTAGTGTTTCTCTGAACTAAAATATATGCAATCGGATAGTAAAGCAATCCATTCTCTACCAATAATCATCTTTAGTTAGTTCTCCCAGGACATACAGATGGAGACCTCTCAGACATGATTTGTAAACCTCAGCAACATCAAAATCCTTAAGCCATTCACAATCACCTACGCTAACACTAGTAGTGGATAAGCCACCCACATTCATAAAACTATCAATATCCATCTCAAATAGATTTCCCGAAACCATAGACCAATATCTGCCATCTTTAGAACGAAAGTTGGCGTAAAATTCCCAAATCAAAGCGAGGTACAAATTAACCGTTAATTCCAAAAACATCATAGCTCCCTGAGCTTGCATACCTTACGGAAACTCAAAATTTTGTTCCTCCATCCAGGTTTGATTAGCATACCTTATGTAGGTGGGTTTCCTTCCCTGAAACTTGGACAACCGGCTCTCCTAAAGTATGAGTGAGTAGTAGGGATCTCAACGGTCGTGCCTCACGTTTGGATTTGAAGATGAAGCAGTAGGAGGCCTACGAGTGCGTTGAGCAGTTGTCTTGAACCTCTTCGAATGTCCTCTTTCCATTTTTGATAGAAAACCGTGAGTAATGAGAGGAGAAGAAGGATAAGGGAGGCAACCTAAAGCTTAGGGTTTGGAATTGGGAATGGGGTTTCTTGGGAAATTTGAGAAGCGAATTGGATGAATTGAGGTGCAAAATGGGTAAAGGTGAGGTTTAATTCTTCTTTTAAGCTAAGATTTCGAATTTTCTGTTGCATTTGAGATTTAGAGAGAAAGGGGGGAAGAGAGGGTTTGAAAAATGGAAAAAACGCTACTGATTCTAATTTATCTACTACCGTTAATCGATTAAGACCTGCATTTAATCGATTAATCAGTGTTAAAATTCCAGATTTTCAGAAAAATGAGCCCAGGTAATCAAGTAAAACGAATCTTAATCGATTAAATTTAGTGAAAAATGAAATGTTTTCTACTAGAACTCATTTGAATCGATTAATAAATATAGTTAATCGATTAATTGACATCAGATTTGCAGAATCAAGAGGATTTTGGGTTTTAAAACCATGCAAAGATTTCTAACATATTAGAACCAATTTTTACTCAAACACATTTACATTTTCAACTTGTCACGCAAGATCATGAGTCATAATAGGAATATAATGAATTCATAACAAGTATACATTTTGAAGCATAGAAGGCATTAATCATACGAAGCATATAACAAGATTTTTTGACGATTTTAATCAAGATAATTATCATCAAGAATTCCAAGTTCTCTTCGAAGAATATATAAGGTATCTCGTGAGAAAGGCTTGGTGAAAATATCAGCCAATTTCTTAGAAGTTTCAACAAATTCAAGCACACAATCGCCTTTTTGTACATGGTCACGCAAGAAATGATGTCTAATTTCAATATGCTTGGTTCTTGAATGCAAAACGGGATTCTTGGATAGGTTTATGGCCCTTGTATTATCACATTTTATAGGAATATTTTCTAGGTTAAGTCCAAAGTCCTTAAGTTGTTGCTTCATCCAAAGGATTTGAGCGCAACACACACGCTTGCTTTTTGCTGTGCCATGCAACTAAGGAACTTCCTAATAAGTGACAAGTCCCACTAGTGCTCTTCCGATCCAACTTACATCTCACAAAATCGGAATCAGAATACCCTACCAAGAATAATGAGGCATCCCTAGGATACCATAATCCCATATTAGATGTTCCTTTTAAATATCTCATGATGTGTTTCACAACAGTATAATGTGAATATTTAGGCAAAGCTTGGAATCTAGCATACGTACAAACACTAAACATAATATCGGGGCAACTCGCAGTTAAATTCAATAATGAGCCAATAATCCCACGATACTTAGTTACCTCGATTTCTTTTCCTTTTTCCTCTTTGTCTAGATAGCAAGCGGACGCCATAGGTGTTGAAGCCTCTATACAATTTTCCATGTCGAACTTCTTCAATAACTCCTTGCAATACTTCGATTGATGAATGAAGATGTCACTTTCCATTTGTTTGATTTGTAGTCTAAGAAATAAGGCCAACTCACCCATCATCGATATCTCGAATTCACCCTGCATCATCTCAGAAAATTCTTTACAAAGAATGTCATTAGTAGATCCGAAGATTATATCATCAACATATATTTCAACTAGTAGCACATGATTATCTAATCTACGAATAAGGAGGGTAGTATCAACCATACCCCTCACGAACACTGTTTCCAAGAGGAAAGAGTTCAATCTATCATACCAAGCTCTGGGAGCTTGCTTTAGGCCATAAAGGGCCTTTTTGAGCTTATATACATGGTTCGGATATTTAAAACTTTCAAAAGCCAGGAGGTTGATCTAAATATACCTCCTCTTGAATGTAGCCATTCAAGAAGGCGCTCTTGACATTCAATTAAAAGAGCTTGAAGTTCATAATCGATGCAAAGGATAAAAGCATCCTAATGGCTTCTAATCTGGCTACAGGAGCTTAGGTCTCATCATAATCGATGCCCTCCTTCTGGTTGTAGCCTTTGGCCACTAAGCGAGCTTTATTTCTGATTATCAAGCCAAATTCATCTAATTTATTATGAAAGACACATTTAGTACCAATCATTGGATGTTCTTTAGGCACAAGGACCAAGTCCTATACATTATTACACATGAACTGGTTTAGCTCTTCTTGCATAGCTATACCTCAGTGCACATCCTCAATGGCCTCATCGATGGTCTTAGGCTCGATTTGAGATACAAACGCAATGAAGTTAAAAAAGTTACGTAAAGAGCTACGGGTTACCACCCCCATAGTTATATCACCTATCACTTTGTCGAGTGGATGATCCTTTTTGGTCTTCCACGCGATTGACAGGTCCTGATGCTCATCTTGGACAATTTTCTCTGCTTTTGCTTCTTTGTCCTGGTCCATGTCCTTAGAGTATTCTTCTTCCAAAGCTCTTGCAACATCATCAGAAAATACCTTCCTCTTCTCTTTTGGAGAAGATTCGTCAAAATGGACATGCTAAGACTCTTCTACTTGCCTTGAATATTTATTAAAGACTCAATAAGCTTTACTATGCAATGAATACCCCAAAAATATTCCCTCCTCCGCTTTTGAATCAAATTTACTTAAAGCTCTTTTTCCATTGTTTAATATAAAGCATTTACAACCAAAAGCATGAAAATGAGCAATATTAGGTTTTCAGCCTTTTAAAAGTTCAAAAGGAGTTTTAGAAAAGGCAGGCCTCAAGAGTATACAATTAATCACATAGCAAGCTATATGCACTGCATCAGCCCAAAAATATTTAGGAACCTTGCGTTCATTTAGCATGGTTCTAGAAAGCTCCTCTAAGACTCGATTCTTCCTCTTAACAATTCCATTTTGTTGACGGGTAGAAAGGGCTGAGAATTGATGCATAATACCATATTTATCACAAAATTTATCAAATTGATGGTTTTCAGATTCGCCACCATGATGGAATCGAATATATACTATCTTATGATTAAACTGATTTAGGATTTGTTTGGCAAGGTTTTTGAAAGATTTGAAAGCATCGCTCTCGGACGATAGAAATAGTGTCCATATGAATCTAGAGAAATCGTCAACGATTACTAAAGCATAAAAGCTACCACCAAAACTCATAACCTGTGATGGTCCAAACAAGTCCATATGGAGAAGCTCAAAGGGTCTTGTTGTGGATATCACATTCTTTTGTAGCGAAAGATTTTTTAAGTTGTTTACATTTTTTACAAGTATCACAAGTTTCTTGAGTTTTAAAATCAAGTTTTGGTAGCCCATCAACCAAATTATTTTTAGACAATTTATCTAGATGCTTTACATGAATATGAGCGACGCACCTATGCCAAAGCCAGATGTCATCCTCTTTAGATATAAAACATTTTGAAAATAGAGTAGTGACATCATCCAGGTTAACCATATAGATATTATTTATATGATATCCGACAAACTTAACTTTATTAGATATATTGTCACGAATAATACAATATTCATGAAGAGATATGAAGTGCACTCAAACTGTAATTAATCAATTAATATTGGGAATGTAATTAATTAACCATTTGATCCTTCAACATACAACACATTTTCGATCACTGCCTAATTTGAGTTGCCAATCATTCCGGTGCCAAGTATCTTCCCTTTGTTGTTGTCTCCATATGTGACAAACCCTTTTTCTTTCAAGGATAGATCTAGGAATTTTGATCTTTCAAGGATACCAATGTTGTCCATGTGCTCGTAGACCTACCTTCAAAACATAGATCACTTGCCTTTTTCAGGTACCCAAGTTATGTTGGGTCCTTTTTTGTTACTAACTAAGGAGTCATCTCCCTTTTTCATCCATACATACACGCCTCTATGTATACCATATTTTCTAATATAACAAGAGTAGGAAGTGTGACCATGTGTGCCATAATAAAAGCATGTAGTAACCTTTTTATTAAAGAATTTCTTATTGGGCCGATTAATATGTCTCCTATATGGTCTGCTCCTACGCGTAGGGATAATATATCCTAGCACGGTATGGTCACCAACATTTCTGGTTTGGCTAAGCATAGTGTCTAACATGTTTTGACTCTCTGTGAGTTTTGCGAGATTTCATTGAGTCTCAAATTTTCGTTTTTCAAATCTTCGCAAGAATCATAGACAGTTGATTGACATAATTATCATTAGAGAAATTGCATGCATTACAAGAATAGATCAGATCTAATGTTTCATTTTCCAATTTTAGTTCATCTAATTCTTTTTGTAATGAAACTATTTTTTGTTCATTTAGAAGGATTACTTCTTTTCTGTCAAAACTAATCCTAGCTAATATCTTTAGTTCATCATGCAATTCGACATACACATTATAAAAATCCTTATAAGGAGGAGAATCATCAGATGAAGCAGATGAGGTGTCAGAATATACCTCGATGTTTACCTCTTTCGAATTTGAGCAACAAGCATCATATGTTATGGTCATTAAGCATAGCTTGACTGTCTCCACTTCATCTCAGGTGCTCGATGTCGTGTCCTCCTCTGGTACATCCCATACTATATAGGATTTCTTTGACTTGAAGTCCTGAGGAGTGCTCTATTATGAGTCAACCTTCTTGAGGTAAGTAGGACATCGAAACCTCATATATCATGGCTTACCACATTCATGGCAAGTGAAGCGCTCTTTACTCTTGCCTTTCTTGGTCGACTCTCACACTTCTTTCTTCTAGAAACGTTTGAAGCCTCCTTTCTTTAGGAATTTCCTGAATTTGCGTACGAGAAGGCTCAAAGTTTCATCATCCACATTTGAATCAGATTCATCTTCTTCTCTCTCTTCTGTAGATTGAGACATTGTTGCCTTGAGAGATATACTTTTCTTTTTGCGATTTGATTCTTCGTGCATAATCAGGCGTCCAAGCTCCATTTCGTGCTCTTGAAGCTTTCCAAACAATGTCACCAAAGGTATGGAGTCAAGATCCTTCGATTCCATGATAGTTGTTACTTTTGGTTGCCATCTCCTATCAAGACAGCGTAAAACGTTGTTAGTAAGCTCTGCTTTGATAAATTTTTTATCTAAAGCAACTAAATAGTTAACTATATGAGTGAATTATTTTATATTAGATGGAATTAACCGTTGAAATTTTGATATATATGAAATGTAAGTTTATGCTATAACGTTGATGCAATATAAACAAATTGGTTCATTTAAAAGTTATCGTAAATTGCATATTTTCAAAATTATATTTTTGAGGTTATTTCTTTTTTATTTGTGTCATTTTATCATAACTTAAAGTAGGTTAATAAAAATATAAAAAAAAAAGTGGTTAAATCTAGAGTGAGTCAGGAAATTACAAGTATATACATACGGAATTACGCACGAACATGGATTGTGGGTAAGGGTTGTTCTTACCTAATATAGACATAGATTTCTGAATATTATTTATTCTCATAGATGCATAATTTATATGTACATATGATGAAAAGGTTAAAGAATGATAACAAGAAATTCAAAATTATTGTTTTAATCATAAAAACATTGGCACTAATGCAATGATTAAAATCACATTAACCATAATTATAACCACATTCACGATTACAACTATAATTTAAAACACAGATTTACAGAGGATTTCTTCTCAAGCTGAAAAAGCTTTATCCAAGATAAGTTGCATCTTTAACACCTATCCCTTCCTTAATGAAGCACCTATCTGGTCCACAAAATATTAACCCAAACACCATTGTCATCTCCTTTTACCACTCTTCACCTTCATTTTGCTAACTTAAAACTAAACCACTTCAATTTTTTTAAACCAATCTCTCCCTCAATTTTATCTCTATATATTACTTAAAAATACAAAAAGGTATTATACTTTGAAACTTCACTATCTCATAAGGTTTTTTTGTCGTTGTGGACATATATGAACATAATCATAGTTAGAAAATTTATTTTATATTAGTTGGAATTAACAGTTTAAATTTTGATCCATATGGAATGTAAGTTTATGCTATAACGTTGATGCAATATAAATAAATTGGTACATTTAAAAGTTATTGTAAATCGCATATTTTAAAAATTATATTTTTGAGGTTATTTCTTTTTTATTTGTCTCATTTTATCATAAATTAAAGTAGGTTAATCAAAAATATAAAAAAGTGGTTAAAATTAGACTGAGTTAGGAAATTCTAAGTATATACATAAAATTATAAGTATATACATATGAAATTAAGAACGAACATGGATTGTGGGTAAGGGTTGTTCTTACCTAATATCCACCAAAATAACTTTTAAATTTAAATTGAATCCTAAACATGATTAAATATATTTTTTCTTTTAGAGATAGATTTCTGAATATTATTTATTCTCATAGATGCATAATTTATATGTACATATGATGAAAATGTTAAAGAATGATAACAAGAAATTCAAAATTATTGTTTTAATTATAAAAACATTGACACTAATGCAATGATCACAATCACATTAACCATAATCATAACCACATTCACGATTACAACTATAGTTTAAAACACAGATTTATAGAGAATTTCTTCCCAAGCTGAAAAAGCTTTATCTAAGATAAGTTGCATCTTTAACACCTATCCGTTCCTTAATGAAGCACTTATCTGGTCCACAAAATATTAACCCAAACACCATTGTCATCTCCTTTTACCACTTTTCACCTTCATTTTGCTAACTTAAAACTAAACCACTTCAATTTTTTTAAACCAAACTCTCCCTCAAATTTATCTCTATATCTTAGTTAAAAATAGAAAAAGGTATTATACTATGAAACTTCACTATATCATAAGGTTAAAATTAGACTGAGTTAGGAAATTATAAGTATATACATAAAATTATAAGTATATACATATGTAATTAAGCACGAACATTATGAATCTGTAACCATATTAGCCTTCTCTGTAGATATGATGAATTTGGACGTTCCAATTTCATCTAAGAGGATCATAGATGTTGTGAAGAACACGAAGAATATGGTTTAAGTTAGTCTTCACCTTGTCGTTAATGACATAAATTGCGTTCAGGCAGTCAGACTCCAAATTAATCTGATGATGACCCAAGCTCCATGCCAGCTCGAGTCCATGATTAATAGCCATAAGCTCAGCTTGAATTCAGGATCTTGTCCCAATGTTACTTGTGAACCCAGCTAGCCAAAGACCATCATGATTGCAGATAACACCATCTCCACCCATTATTTGGTTATGCAGGCTACAACTATCATTCATATTAGGTTTCACACTTCCAGCTTCTGGACGATATCAATAAACACTCTAAGAGAGGCTTCGATCGATAAAGTATTTCTAGAAGTCCAATCCCTGAAATCTTGGTGGACATTGCAAGAGATATAGGAGAGATCCCAAGTCACATTTCCAAAAACAGTATGATTCCTCCAACAACAAGCCCACCAAATGCCTACTAGGAAGAGACTCCCATTAGAGCTTCTAGTATGAATAGTCATCTAAGATAGGAAGATTTTTTTAGATCAGAAAGGTTGATCAGTCTCAATCGACACCAAAGAAGGGAAGAGTTCCTACAATCTCTGAAAGTGTGGAGAAGATCCTCGGTTCTAGTGTTGTACCTCCCACGCTGTGATAGACATTTTCCTCTTGAAACGAAGAAAGTTAGTAGGCAAAGAATTATGAACAGAAAACCATAAAAGAAACTTAACTTTTTCAGGGACAAGAATTCTCTAAAGCCAACTCCAATGAGTATGGGTATGTGTAGGATCTTCATTACTTTTTAGCCACCAATAATACGAATTAGCAGTATAACATCATGAGGCATTAGTTTCCCAAGAACAAACTCCAAAATTATGAGGAGACGACGACACAAGAATGGTAAGAATAAGGTCATTGACAAGATTAGGAATTAAGGTGAATATCATACTAAAATCCCATGAAAGGTCTTTCTAGACCTCCTTCACATGCATTTGAGTGTCAGAAATATTAACAAAATCCACTATAAGATAGAACTAACCCATACCCATTCAGTTATCTTACCAAAGAGAATAATCACCATCACCCAACTGAAGCATGAAACCATTTCTAAGCTCCTTGGTAGCTTTAACAATACCCTTCTAGACATGGATAAATATTTATTTTCAATCCTTTAATTGAATAAATCCAACATCGTATGAGCATGTGGAAATCCAATTTCCTGAACAAGGCAGATAGATTTTGCCTTGTCAAGTTTTTATTTTACATTGTTTTTATTAAATTATTATTCTTTTTAAAATTAACAAGCTGAGGTAATGCAACAAGATACTAACCATATAGTGCACTACCCCTCTTTTCTTTAGACAACATAAAATAGCGCGAGAAGGAATTAGTTCTATAGTGCACTATTTTACATTACTCATATTAAATTATTGTTTTTTTAAATTAACATGGTGAGATAACACGACAAGACACTAGTCTTACACTACCCCTCCTTGCTTTAGACAACATAAAATAGTGCGACAAAAAACTAGTTCTATAGTACACTACACCTTCTTGCTTTAGACAACACACAATAGCGTGACAAGAAACTAGTCCTATAGTTCACTATTTTACACTACTTTTATTAAATTATTATTTAAATATTTATTTATTTATATAGCATTTTTAGTCACAATTTTTATTATAATTGATATATACAAAAATATATAAAAATAAAAATAAAAGGGAAATACAAAAACAGAAACAACAGTAAATAAAAATAAAATAAAAAATAAAAAAGGTTCAGATTTAAAAATAAGGAAAATAAACAAACAAAACGAAAAATAAATAAAAAGTAATAAAATAGAATTGGGACTTAGGGTTAAGGTTGCCATGAGAGATAACCCATATGGCAGCTGACCACCGCACCACTAGCACGTGACGGCTTCACGGTGGCGAGACCGCCACCTCCTCCAGCCGTGGCATCCACACCAACTCAAACAAGGGCGGAACCCCCTGCACGAACAATCCATTGTTGAGTGGAGGTTTGTGGCGATGCCTAGTTCCCCACGGCCAAACAACCACGTGGGTGAGCGGTAGTGGCATGGGAAAGTCGCCGCCCCTCCCTTTTGCTTAGCTTGGACACCCAATGATACCTTTTTATTACATCATACTCATGACAATAGCATATAAAAATGAATAGAAGAAAAATACATGATAAAGTAGAATACTAATCTTTTAGTTTGTTTGAATACTTGGATTGCGGGTGAAGAAGATTATGCTAGCCTTTTTTAGTGTTGTCTCCTTTCCTGGTTTGGTTCTCCTCTTTTTTAGAGTGCCTCTTTTCTTTTAGATTTATGGTTTTCTCAAAAATATCATCTCATCCTATCTAAGTTTGGAATATAACAGAGGAGGATTAGGGTTTCCAAACCTAATCTGAATCGGCCACAAACAAGCTCAATTACCTCTCTCCCTTAATTTTAATCCAGCTTTTATACTCATTACTTTATTATTATTATTTGTTTAAAATAAATTACCCTGATCAAAATTGGGTGTTTACAATTGTCTCTCTTTACCTATTTCTTACTAGATAATTAGAGTAACGAAGGTTATTCAAGTTATCATGATGAGAAAGAAGTAAAGGTTAGGGGTGCAATGATAAGACCGCTTGGTGGTCGAAGGCATAGCACGAGATCATTAGGGTGGTCCAAGTGCAAATATGAGACCAATGGGAGTCAAAGGCACAACACGAGACCACTATGGGGTCGAAGGCACAACACGAGACTACTAGGGGTCCGGGTATAAATATGAGACTACTAGGGGGTCAATGACACAACACGAGACCATCGGGGAGGTGGATGATAATAAGAGACCACTAGGGGTCAAAGGCACAACAAAAGACCATTGGGCCTAGGTGCAAAGATGAGACCATTGGGGTCGAATGCACGACACGAGACCATTGGGGGCCTCGGTGCAAATATGAGACCATTGGGCCTAGGTGCCAAAATGAGACCATTGAGGGTTGAAGGCACGACACGAGACCACTAGGGTCTGGGTGCAAATATGAGACCACTAGAGGTCAAAAGCACAACACGAGACTATGGGGGAGCCGAATGCAGATACGAGACCACTTGGGTCGAAGGCACGACACGAGACCATTGGCGGGGGGTCTGGATGCAAAGATGAGACCATTGGGGTGGGGGTCGAAGGCATGAGACTATTGGGGGCCTGGATGCAAAGGTGATACCGCTTGGTGGTCAAAGGCCAACACAAGACCACTAGAGGGTCAGGTGCAAATATGACACCATTGGGGTCAAAGGCACAACACAAGACCACTAGGGTTCGGGTGAAAAGGTGAGACCACTAAGAGGTCAATGTCACAACACCACCATTGGGGAGTTGGGTGCAAAAGTGAGACCGCTGGGAGGTCGAAGGCACAACATGAAACAACTAGGGTCAACTGCAAATATGAGACCATTTGGGGTTAAAGGCAGAATGCGAGACCATTGAGGGATCAAGTACAAATATGAGAGCATTAGAACACGCATATAACGAGGAACGGTGAGTCGCATGTAAAGAAATATCACTAGGGGTCAAAGACTCTGACCATGCATCCATATGATAGTGCTAATACAAATGTAGTATCAGTAATGCGAAGATGTTTGTAACGATGCATGTATAATGGGTCATATATATGTAAATAACTAAATTATCATTACGAAGTTTAATTGATATGGAGCCATATCGCTTCCTCGGTGGACAAAAACTAATCAAGCCAACAATGATTACGCTTTCTCTCCCACTTTCTTGAAAAACATAACACCCGCTCTCCATTCATGTATGCACCGTGACTAAGTTTTAGTGAGTTTTAGAATCCTGAACCACTAGTGAAATAGATTATCATAAAAGTTATCTGATTACAAAGTTCGAGCATTATATTTATATAACTTGAGACTTATCTATGAAGAAGATCTGACTTCTAACCTTGGCAAGGTTTTGATGAAGATACCAACATCACATAAAATAAGAAAAGGAAGAATACGTATGAAGACAATAAAGACAAAGCTACAAGAAATTAGAATATAAGTCTTTAGGTAGTTCTATCCTTATACTCTAATCTATACACTTAGTAATAATGCTCAAAAGTATTTTAAAATAAAATTGATAAACACAAGTATAAATGCAAACAATTTTCAAAATACTGTGTAACATGTTACTACATCTAAGTAACATGTTATTGTGACTAAGTAACAGGTTACATGAGTGAGAAACGAGTTATCCAACAAAAATTGATCAGGGTAATCGATTACACCACGTGGATAACCGATTACACAACACAATAAATAATTACCCAGTTGGACAAAACAGTTGGGTAATCAATTACACCATTTGAATAATCGATTCCTGCCTTTGAAAATTAATTTCTCAGTTGGACAGACTAGTTGGGTGATCGGTTACATCAATTAAGCAATCGATTACTGAGAGTTGTTACACCAGTTTTTAGATTCAAATCACACAACTTTCAACCGAAACGAAATGATTTCATTCCAAACGAATCCT
>NW_017722283.1:0-52685 GCF_001865875.1 Lupinus angustifolius | reverse complement strand
AATGCTAACCATGTAGGACCCAAAGAAAATTGGGTACCTAATATTACTTAACCTGTTTTACATGAAAGTTTGAGAGCCACCTGCAATTTATGGTACTTGGACAGTGGCTGCTCAAAACACATGACGAGCAACAAAGATAAGGTTTTTGTCCTTACTCCAACGAACAAAGGCTATGTCACATATGGTGATAACAATAATGAAAACATACTTGGAGTTGGTAGAATCGGTAAGCCACCTTCAACAACTTTAGAAGGAGTATTATATGTTGAAGGACTCAAGCACAACTAGTTGAGCATAAGTCAACTATGCGACAAAGGATTTGATGTGGCATTCTACCTGGATAAATGCATCACTAAAAGTAAGGATTCTAATAACTCTAAACTAATTGGTAAGAGACTAAATAATATTTATATGATTGATATAGATTCATCTTTACCAATAAAATGTTTAGTTGCTAATAATAATAGTCAAAGTTGTAAATTAATTTCTTTTCACAAGGTGTGATAAGAAAGGAGATAGAGTCACTCGGAAAGGGTGTTTTCCAAAGAGTGATATAGGTTTTAAAGAGTGAGTAAGGTATAAGGGAATCTCGGGGTGAGAAATTTAATTACTACTCTTAATATCTAGTGAAGAAATCTCTTCTGCTGCAAGAGTACTGGACGTAGCCTTCGGTGGACAAGAACGTGAACCAATATAAAAAAATATGTGTACTCTCTTCTCCCTTATCTCCTTAAATTTACTTGATTATTTCTACATATTATTTTCTGCTCGTATTAACTCTTGAATTGTGCAGAAAAATCAGTCATAGTTTTAAACAACTAATTCACCCCCTCTTAGTTGCCATCTCAGTCTTACAATTGGCACCAGGGTTTTTTTGAGTAATTTATTCTCAAAAATGATCATGTTTCGAAGATGGCCGTAAGATCATTTCTAGAAGAAGGTTCCAACATCAATCTCCCTCCAAGATTTGTTGGAGAAGGCTACGACTTCTGGAAGATCAGAATGAGAATCTTCATAAAGTCTCAAGATCTAGACATTTAGAATGAAATTGAGGAAAGACCCTATGAACCATTCTCATTCATAAACAGTGTGAGGGAAGTAAAGCCAGATTCCTCATGGAATGATGAAGACAAGAAGAAAGTGCCATATGATCTAAAAGCAAAAAATATCCGCACTTCTGCACTCGGTATTGATGAATTTTTTAGGGTAGCAAACTGCAAATCTGCTAAAGAAATGTGGGATACTCTAGATACTACACACGAAGGATCCGAGGAGGTAAAAAGGTTGAGATTGAATACTCTTTCCTATGAATACAAAAATTTTCGTATGAAGCCTGGAGAGAAAGTAATTGATTTACGAAAGAGATTTACTCATCTTACAAATCATCTCATTGCACTTGGAAAAACTTTACCAAATAGTGACTTGAACTTAAAAGTTCTAAGATCACTTACCAGAACATGGCAACTAAAAGTTACAGCCATTTCTGAAAAGAAAAGTTTATCAAAGATGTCTCTTCCTGCTTTGTTTGGAAAATTGTAGGAACATGAATTAGAACTCAGTCAGCTTGAACATCATGAAGAGCAAGAAAAGAAGAAGAAGAATATCTCTCTCAACGCAAAAGTGGATAGATGTGATTCATCAGGAGATGAATCTGAAAAAGAAGAGATGGAAGATATGAGTTTGTTCGTAAAGAATTTCAGCAAGTTCCTTAAAAGGAACAAAGACACTAAAACTGGACAAATGAAGAAATTTACTAAGAATAATGACGTTTCCACTTCAAACCAAAACTTCACATGTTTTGAATGTGGCAAGCCTGGTCATACGAAAATGGATTGTCCAAATTGGAAGAGGGATGCCTTCAAGGGTAAAAATGACATGAAGACTGGACGAAGAGCTTACATACCTTGGGAAGATAATGATACTAGTTCTGCCTCTGAACTAGAAAATGAAGAACAAGCACATCTCTCTCTCATGGCTTCTCATCATTCTAATGATGAGGAGGTAAATGGATGTAACCTATTTTCTTCTTCTGAATTGAAATTTGCATTTAATGATTTACATGATGAATAATCAAACTCACCAAACTATTTTAAAAAAAAAGTGAGTTAAAAGTATTCGAAAATAAACCATCATCTTCTTCATGTCAAAACTATATTACTCTTGAAAAGAAAGTTTCAACATTAAGTCTTGAACTACAAGAGTAGCAAAGAATTGGACAGAATTATCAAGGTTTGGAGACATTCTACAAACCGAATAGGTCATGACTATTCTAACAACCAAAATTCTAATAATTAGAATGTCTCAACAAAGATAAACTTTCAAAAACAAAGTATCCATGCTTTTAAGAATAATAACAATAAATCTAGGATACATAAGCATAATCCCATATGCACTTATTGTAAAAACCATGGGCATACACCAAACACTTGCATTATTAGAAAACATTGTGTGCCCTTAGGTCATTATAGATGGGTTGAGAAAAATGCTAACCATGTAGGACCCAAAGAAAATTGGGTACCTAATATTACTTAACCTGTTTTACATGAAAGTTTGAGAGCCACCTGCAATTTATGGTACTTGGACAGTGGCTGCTCAAAACACATGACGAGCAACAAAGATAAGGTTTTTGTCCTTACTCCAACGAACAAAGGCTATGTCACATATGGTGATAACAATAATGAAAACATACTTGGAGTTGGTAGAATCGGTAAGCCACCTTCAACAACTTTAGAAGGAGTATTATATGTTGAAGGACTCAAGCACAACTAGTTGAGCATAAGTCAACTATGCGACAAAGGATTTGATGTGGCATTCTACCTGGATAAATGCATCACTAAAAGTAAGGATTCTAATAACTCTAAACTAATTGGTAAGAGACTAAATAATATTTATATGATTGATATAGATTCATCTTTACCAATAAAATGTTTAGTTGCTAATAATAATAATGATGCATGGCTTTGGCATAGGATAATTGGTCATATTCATATGGATCATTTGAATAAACTGATGAAGAAAGATTTAGATGTTGGTTTACCCAAAATGAAGTTTGTTAAAGCGTAGCCTTCGGTGGACAAGAACGTGAACCAATATAAAAAAATATGTGTACTCTCTTCTCCCTTATCTCCTTAAATTTACTTGATTATTTCTACATATTATTTTCTGCTCGTATTAACTCTTGAATTGTGCAGAAAAATCAGTCATAGTTTTAAACAGAACCTAAGCATATGGTTTCTTCCGACAGACTAATGTAGTTACTATACATGGACTTATTTGGCCCCTCAAGGACCAAGAGTTATGGTGGTAATTACTGGTTTTTTTGAGTAATTTATTCTCAAAAATGATCATGTTTCGAAGATGGCCGTAAGATCATTTCTAGAAGAAGGTTCCAACATCAATCTCCCTCCAAGATTTGTTGGAGAAGGCTACGACTTCTGGAAGATCAGAATGAGAATCTTCATAAAGTCTCAAGATCTAGACATTTAGAATGAAATTGAGGAAAGACCCTATGAACCATTCTCATTCATAAACAGTGTGAGGGAAGTAAAGCCAGATTCCTCATGGAATGATGAAGACAAGAAGAAAGTGCCATATGATCTAAAAGCAAAAAATATCCGCACTTCTGCACTCGGTATTGATGAATTTTTTAGGGTAGCAAACTGCAAATCTGCTAAAGAAATGTGGGATACTCTAGATACTACACACGAAGGATCCGAGGAGGTAAAAAGGTTGAGATTGAATACTCTTTCCTATGAATACAAAAATTTTCGTATGAAGCCTGGAGAGAAAGTAATTGATTTACGAAAGAGATTTACTCATCTTACAAATCATCTCATTGCACTTGGAAAAACTTTACCAAATAGTGACTTGAACTTAAAAGTTCTAAGATCACTTACCAGAACATGGCAACTAAAAGTTACAGCCATTTCTGAAAAGAAAAGTTTATCAAAGATGTCTCTTCCTGCTTTGTTTGGAAAATTGTAGGAACATGAATTAGAACTCAGTCAGCTTGAACATCATGAAGAGCAAGAAAAGAAGAAGAAGAATATCTCTCTCAACGCAAAAGTGGATAGATGTGATTCATCAGGAGATGAATCTGAAAAAGAAGAGATGGAAGATATGAGTTTGTTCGTAAAGAATTTCAGCAAGTTCCTTAAAAGGAACAAAGACACTAAAACTGGACAAATGAAGAAATTTACTAAGAATAATGACGTTTCCACTTCAAACCAAAACTTCACATGTTTTGAATGTGGCAAGCCTGGTCATACGAAAATGGATTGTCCAAATTGGAAGAGGGATGCCTTCAAGGGTAAAAATGACATGAAGACTGGACGAAGAGCTTACATACCTTGGGAAGATAATGATACTAGTTCTGCCTCTGAACTAGAAAATGAAGAACAAGCACATCTCTCTCTCATGGCTTCTCATCATTCTAATGATGAGGAGGTAAATGGATGTAACCTATTTTCTTCTTCTGAATTGAAATTTGCATTTAATGATTTACATGATGAATAATCAAACTCACCAAACTATTTTAAAAAAAAAGTGAGTTAAAAGTATTCGAAAATAAACCATCATCTTCTTCATGTCAAAACTATATTACTCTTGAAAAGAAAGTTTCAACATTAAGTCTTGAACTACAAGAGTAGCAAAGAATTGGACAGAATTATCAAGGTTTGGAGACATTCTACAAACCGAATAGGTCATGACTATTCTAACAACCAAAATTCTAATAATTAGAATGTCTCAACAAAGATAAACTTTCAAAAACAAAGTATCCATGCTTTTAAGAATAATAACAATAAATCTAGGATACATAAGCATAATCCCATATGCACTTATTGTAAAAACCATGGGCATACACCAAACACTTGCATTATTAGAAAACATTGTGTGCCCTTAGGTCATTATAGATGGGTTGAGAAAAATGCTAACCATGTAGGACCCAAAGAAAATTGGGTACCTAATATTACTTAACCTGTTTTACATGAAAGTTTGAGAGCCACCTGCAATTTATGGTACTTGGACAGTGGCTGCTCAAAACACATGACGAGCAACAAAGATAAGGTTTTTGTCCTTACTCCAACGAACAAAGGCTATGTCACATATGGTGATAACAATAATGAAAACATACTTGGAGTTGGTAGAATCGGTAAGCCACCTTCAACAACTTTAGAAGGAGTATTATATGTTGAAGGACTCAAGCACAACTAGTTGAGCATAAGTCAACTATGCGACAAAGGATTTGATGTGGCATTCTACCTGGATAAATGCATCACTAAAAGTAAGGATTCTAATAACTCTAAACTAATTGGTAAGAGACTAAATAATATTTATATGATTGATATAGATTCATCTTTACCAATAAAATGTTTAGTTGCTAATAATAATAATGATGCATGGCTTTGGCATAGGATAATTGGTCATATTCATATGGATCATTTGAATAAACTGATGAAGAAAGATTTAGATGTTGGTTTACCCAAAATGAAGTTTGTTAAAGACAAACTATGTAGTGCTTGTCAAATGAGTAAACAAACAAAGACTTCTTTCGAACCTAAGCATATGGTTTCTTCCGACAGACTAATGTAGTTACTATACATGGACTTATTTGGCCCCTCAAGGACCAAGAGTTATGGTGGTAATTACTATGCTCTTGTTATAGTAGATGATTTCTCAAGATATAGTTGGACTCTATTCTTAGTGCATAAGAATGAGACATTCAACGCCTTTAGCAAATATGCTAAAAGAGTTCAAAATGAAAAATGTCTAAAAATCACTGCTATAAGAAGTGATCATAAGGGAGAATTTCAAAACGTTTCTTTTGAAGAATTATGTGATAATCTAGGTATCAATTACAATTTTATTCTCCTAGAACACCACAACAAAATGGCATTGTAGAGAGAAAGAATCAGTCATTTGAAGAACTTGCTCATACAATATTGAATGAAACTAATCTCAAAAAATATTTTTGGGCTGATGTAATAAGTATGGCTTGAGTTCTTATAAGACCAATTCTCAAGAAAACCCCCTATGAACTCTTTAAAGGTAGAAAACCAAACATTTCTCCTTTTGTTAATTCTCCTTGGATATACAGATGGGGACCTCTCAAACAAGACTTGTAAACCTCAACAACATTGAATGAATTCTTGACCCAATCACAATTACCAATGCTAGCACCATTGGTGGATAAACCTCCCACATTCATGAAAATATCCTCACTCAGCTCAAATAACTTTCCAGAAACAATAGACATTTACTTGCCATCCTTGTATCTGAAGTTGGCATAAAATTCTCAAACTAAGGCAGGGTAAATGTTTCCCTTCAATTCCAAAAAGGTGACAGGTCCTTGAGCTTGCATACCTTGCGGAAACTCAAATTTTTGGTCTGCCATCCAGGTTAAATCGGCATACCTGATGTAAGTTGGTTTCCTCCCCTGAAACTTTGACAATCGAGTCTCCTACAGTATGAGAGAGTAGTAGGGGTCTCCACGGTCCTCCCTCATTTTCAGATTCGGTGGTGTAGGAATAGGAGTCCTTTGTGGGTGTTAAGCAGTTGTCTTAATCCTTTTTGAATGTCCACTTTCCATTTTGATTGCAAAACCGAGTTGAAGAAGGATTTTTGGGGGAACCTAATCTTAGGGTTTGAAATTGGGAAAGTGGGGTTTTTGGACAAATTTGAGAGGAAATAGGATGAAATGAAGTGCAATGTGGGTGAAGGGTGAGGTTTAATCTTCTTTTTGGCTAAGAACTCAGATTATGTTGTTGCCTCTCGTTCTGCTAAATCTGCTGCCATTAATCGATTAAAAGCAGCATTTAATCGATTAATCATAGTTGAAATTCCAGATTTTCATAAAAATGAGCCCTTCACCCACATTGCCCATGTAATCGATTAAGGTGGGACATTAATCGATTAAATTTATTGAAAAATAAATATTTGCTACTAGAACTCATTTTAATCGATTAAGACTTATGGCTAATCGATTAACAGGCATTAGATTTGGAGAAAAAAAGAACGTTTTAGAGTTTTAGAAGTATGCAAAGATTTCTAACATATATCAAGCAATTTTTAAGCAGTCACATATACATATAGCATATTATATGCATATTATACTAGATCATGAATAATATTAGGAATGAAATGCATTCAACAAGTATTCATTTTGAAGCATATTAGACATTTAGCATGCGAAGCACATAATAAAGAGTTAGAGGATTTTAATCAAGAACATAGAAAATATCTCGTGAGAGGGGCTTGGTGAAAATATCAGCAAATTGCTTAGTAGTTTCAACAAATTCAAGCACACAATCGCCATTTTGAACATGATAACGCAAGAAACGATGTCTAATTTCTATATGCTTGGTTCTTGAAAGCAAAAAGGGATTCTTGGATAGGTTTATGGCACTTGTATTATCACATTTAATGGGTATATTTTCTAGTTTAAGACCAAAGTCCTTAAGTTGTTGCTTCATCCATAGGATTTGAGCGCAATACACATTGGCAGCAATGTATTCTGCTTCAGCGATGGACAAAGCAACACATGCTTGCTTTTTACTATGATGAAGAAAGATTTAGATGTTGGTTTACCCAAAATGAAGTTTGTTAAAGACAAACTATGTAGTGCTTGTCAAATGAGTAAACAAACAAAGACTTCTTTCGAACCTAAGCATATGGTTTCTTCCGACAGACTAATGTAGTTACTATACATGGACTTATTTGGCCCCTCAAGGACCAAGAGTTATGGTGGTAATTACTATGCTCTTGTTATAGTAGATGATTTCTCAAGATATAGTTGGACTCTATTCTTAGTGCATAAGAATGAGACATTCAACGCCTTTAGCAAATATGCTAAAAGAGTTCAAAATGAAAAATGTCTAAAAATCACTGCTATAAGAAGTGATCATAAGGGAGAATTTCAAAACGTTTCTTTTGAAGAATTATGTGATAATCTAGGTATCAATTACAATTTTATTCTCCTAGAACACCACAACAAAATGGCATTGTAGAGAGAAAGAATCAGTCATTTGAAGAACTTGCTCATACAATATTGAATGAAACTAATCTCAAAAAATATTTTTGGGCTGATGTAATAAGTATGGCTTGAGTTCTTATAAGACCAATTCTCAAGAAAACCCCCTATGAACTCTTTAAAGGTAGAAAACCAAACATTTCTCCTTTTGTTAATTCTCCTTGGATATACAGATGGGGACCTCTCAAACAAGACTTGTAAACCTCAACAACATTGAATGAATTCTTGACCCAATCACAATTACCAATGCTAGCACCATTGGTGGATAAACCTCCCACATTCATGAAAATATCCTCACTCAGCTCAAATAACTTTCCAGAAACAATAGACATTTACTTGCCATCCTTGTATCTGAAGTTGGCATAAAATTCTCAAACTAAGGCAGGGTAAATGTTTCCCTTCAATTCCAAAAAGGTGACAGGTCCTTGAGCTTGCATACCTTGCGGAAACTCAAATTTTTGGTCTGCCATCCAGGTTAAATCGGCATACCTGATGTAAGTTGGTTTCCTCCCCTGAAACTTTGACAATCTCATGAAGAGCAAGAAAAGAAGAAGAAGAATATCTCTCTCAACGCAAAAGTGGATAGATGTGATTCATCAGGAGATGAATCTGAAAAAGAAGAGATGGAAGATATGAGTTTGTTCGTAAAGAATTTCAGCAAGTTCCTTAAAAGGAACAAAGACACTAAAACTGGACAAATGAAGAAATTTACTAAGAATAATGACGTTTCCACTTCAAACCAAAACTTCACATGTTTTGAATGTGGCAAGCCTGGTCATACGAAAATGGATTGTCCAAATCTTAAGAGGAATGCCTTCAAGGGAAAGAATGAAATGAAGACTGTACGAAGAGCTTACATAACTTGGGAAGATAATGATACCAGTTCTGCCTCTGAACCAGAAAATGAAGAACAAGCACATCTCTCTCATGGCATCTCATCACTCTAATGATGAAGAGGAAAGTTTGAGAGCCGCCTGCAATTTATGGTACTTGGACAGCGGCTACTCAAAGCACATGACGGGCGACAAAGATAAGGTCTCTGTCCTTACTCCAAGGGACAAAGGCTATGTCACATATGGTGATAACAACAAAGGAAAAATACTAGGAGTTGGTAGAATTGGTAAGCCACTTTCAACGACTATAGAAGGAGTATTATATATCGAAGGACTCAAGCACAACTTGTTGAGCATAAGTCAACTATGTGACAAAGGATTTCATGTGGCATTCTACCCGGATAAATGCATCATCAAAAGTAAGGATTCTAATAACTCTAAAGTAATTGGTAAGAGAATAAATAATATTTATATGATTGACATAGATTCTTCTTTACCAATAAAATGTTTAGTTGCTAATAATAATAATGATGCATGGCTTTGGCATAGGAGAATTGCTCATATTCATATGGATCATTTGAATAAACTGATTAAGAAATATTTAGTTGTTGGTTTACCCAAACTGAAGTTTGTTAAAGACAAACTATGTAGTGTTTGTCAAATGGATAAACAAACAAAGACTTCTTTCAAACCTAAGCATATGGTTTCTTCTGATAGACCATTGCAATTACTACACATGGACTTATTTGACCCCTCAAGGACCAAGAGTTACAGTGGTAACTACTATGCTCTTGTTATAGTAGACGATTTCTCAAGATAAACTTCGACTCTATTCTTAGTACATAAGAATGAGGCACTCAACGCCTTCAGCAAATATGCTAATAGAGGTCAAAATGAAAAATCTCTAAAAATCGTTGCTATAAGAAGTGATCATGGGGGAGAATTTCAAAATGCTTGTTTTGAAGAATTCTATGATGATGTAGGTATTAATCACAATTTTTCTGCTCCTAGAACACCACAACAAAATGGTGTTGTAAGAGAGAAATAATCAGTCCTTAGAAGAACTTGCTCGTACAATGTTGAATGAAACTAATCTCCCAAAATATTTATTGGCTATTATAGTTAGTACGACTTGCTATGATTCTAACAGAGTTCTTATAAGACCAATTCTCAAGAAAACCCCCTATGAACTCTTTAAAGGTAGAAAACCAAACATTTCTCATTTGCATGTATTTGGTTGTAAATGTTTTGTTTTAAATAATGGTAAAGATAAATATTTATATGATTGATATAGATTCATCTTTACCAATAAAATGTTTAGTTGCTAATAATAATAATGATGCATGGCTTTGGCATAGGATAATTGGTCATATTCATATGGATCATTTGAATAAACTGATGAAGAAAGATTTAGATGTTGGTTTACCCAAAATGAAGTTTGTTAAAGACAAACTATGTAGTGCTTGTCAAATGAGTAAACAAACAAAGACTTCTTTCGAACCTAAGCATATGGTTTCTTCCGACAGACTAATGTAGTTACTATACATGGACTTATTTGGCCCCTCAAGGACCAAGAGTTATGGTGGTAATTACTATGCTCTTGTTATAGTAGATGATTTCTCAAGATATAGTTGGACTCTATTCTTAGTGCATAAGAATGAGACATTCAACGCCTTTAGCAAATATGCTAAAAGAGTTCAAAATGAAAAATGTCTAAAAATCACTGCTATAAGAAGTGATCATAAGGGAGAATTTCAAAACGTTTCTTTTGAAGAATTATGTGATAATCTAGGTATCAATTACAATTTTATTCTCCTAGAACACCACAACAAAATGGCATTGTAGAGAGAAAGAATCAGTCATTTGAAGAACTTGCTCATACAATATTGAATGAAACTAATCTCAAAAAATATTTTTGGGCTGATGTAATAAGTATGGCTTGAGTTCTTATAAGACCAATTCTCAAGAAAACCCCCTATGAACTCTTTAAAGGTAGAAAACCAAACATTTCTCCTTTTGTTAATTCTCCTTGGATATACAGATGGGGACCTCTCAAACAAGACTTGTAAACCTCAACAACATTGAATGAATTCTTGACCCAATCACAATTACCAATGCTAGCACCATTGGTGGATAAACCTCCCACATTCATGAAAATATCCTCACTCAGCTCAAATAACTTTCCAGAAACAATAGACATTTACTTGCCATCCTTGTATCTGAAGTTGGCATAAAATTCTCAAACTAAGGCAGGGTAAATGTTTCCCTTCAATTCCAAAAAGGTGACAGGTCCTTGAGCTTGCATACCTTGCGGAAACTCAAATTTTTGGTCTGCCATCCAGGTTAAATCGGCATACCTGATGTAAGTTGGTTTCCTCCCCTGAAACTTTGACAATCGAGTCTCCTACAGTATGAGAGAGTAGTAGGGGTCTCCACGGTCCTCCCTCATTTTCAGATTCGGTGGTGTAGGAATAGGAGTCCTTTGTGGGTGTTAAGCAGTTGTCTTAATCCTTTTTGAATGTCCACTTTCCATTTTGATTGCAAAACCGAGTTGAAGAAGGATTTTTGGGGGAACCTAATCTTAGGGTTTGAAATTGGGAAAGTGGGGTTTTTGGACAAATTTGAGAGGAAATAGGATCGAAAATGGATTGTCCAAATTGGAAGAGGGATGCCTTCAAGGGTAAAAATGACATGAAGACTGGACGAAGAGCTTACATACCTTGGGAAGATAATGATACTAGTTCTGCCTCTGAACTAGAAAATGAAGAACAAGCACATCTCTCTCTCATGGCTTCTCATCATTCTAATGATGAGGAGGTAAATGGATGTAACCTATTTTCTTCTTCTGAATTGAAATTTGCATTTAATGATTTACATGATGAATAATCAAACTCACCAAACTATTTTAAAAAAAAAGTGAGTTAAAAGTATTCGAAAATAAACCATCATCTTCTTCATGTCAAAACTATATTACTCTTGAAAAGAAAGTTTCAACATTAAGTCTTGAACTACAAGAGTAGCAAAGAATTGGACAGAATTATCAAGGTTTGGAGACATTCTACAAACCGAATAGGTCATGACTATTCTAACAACCAAAATTCTAATAATTAGAATGTCTCAACAAAGATAAACTTTCAAAAACAAAGTATCCATGCTTTTAAGAATAATAACAATAAATCTAGGATACATAAGCATAATCCCATATGCACTTATTGTAAAAACCATGGGCATACACCAAACACTTGCATTATTAGAAAACATTGTGTGCCCTTAGGTCATTATAGATGGGTTGAGAAAAATGCTAACCATGTAGGACCCAAAGAAAATTGGGTACCTAATATTACTTAACCTGTTTTACATGAAAGTTTGAGAGCCACCTGCAATTTATGGTACTTGGACAGTGGCTGCTCAAAACACATGACGAGCAACAAAGATAAGGTTTTTGTCCTTACTCCAACGAACAAAGGCTATGTCACATATGGTGATAACAATAATGAAAACATACTTGGAGTTGGTAGAATCGGTAAGCCACCTTCAACAACTTTAGAAGGAGTATTATATGTTGAAGGACTCAAGCACAACTAGTTGAGCATAAGTCAACTATGCGACAAAGGATTTGATGTGGCATTCTACCTGGATAAATGCATCACTAAAAGTAAGGATTCTAATAACTCTAAACTAATTGGTAAGAGACTAAATAATATTTATATGATTGATATAGATTCATCTTTACCAATAAAATGTTTAGTTGCTAATAATAATAATGATGCATGGCTTTGGCATAGGATAATTGGTCATATTCATATGGATCATTTGAATAAACTGATGAAGAAAGATTTAGATGTTGGTTTACCCAAAATGAAGTTTGTTAAAGACAAACTATGTAGTGCTTGTCAAATGAGTAAACAAACAAAGACTTCTTTCGAACCTAAGCATATGGTTTCTTCCGACAGACTAATGTAGTTACTATACATGGACTTATTTGGCCCCTCAAGGACCAAGAGTTATGGTGGTAATTACTATGCTCTTGTTATAGTAGATGATTTCTCAAGATATAGTTGGACTCTATTCTTAGTGCATAAGAATGAGACATTCAACGCCTTTAGCAAATATGCTAAAAGAGTTCAAAATGAAAAATGTCTAAAAATCACTGCTATAAGAAGTGATCATAAGGGAGAATTTCAAAACGTTTCTTTTGAAGAATTATGTGATAATCTAGGTATCAATTACAATTTTATTCTCCTAGAACACCACAACAAAATGGCATTGTAGAGAGAAAGAATCAGTCATTTGAAGAACTTGCTCATACAATATTGAATGAAACTAATCTCAAAAAATATTTTTGGGCTGATGTAATAAGTATGGCTTGAGTTCTTATAAGACCAATTCTCAAGAAAACCCCCTATGAACTCTTTAAAGGTAGAAAACCAAACATTTCTCCTTTTGTTAATTCTCCTTGGATATACAGATGGGGACCTCTCAAACAAGACTTGTAAACCTCAACAACATTGAATGAATTCTTGACCCAATCACAATTACCAATGCTAGCACCATTGGTGGATAAACCTCCCACATTCATGAAAATATCCTCACTCAGCTCAAATAACTTTCCAGAAACAATAGACATTTACTTGCCATCCTTGTATCTGAAGTTGGCATAAAATTCTCAAACTAAGGCAGGGTAAATGTTTCCCTTCAATTCCAAAAAGGTGACAGGTCCTTGAGCTTGCATACCTTGCGGAAACTCAAATTTTTGGTCTGCCATCCAGGTTAAATCGGCATACCTGATGTAAGTTGGTTTCCTCCCCTGAAACTTTGACAATCGAGTCTCCTACAGTATGAGAGAGTAGTAGGGGTCTCCACGGTCCTCCCTCATTTTCAGATTCGGTGGTGTAGGAATAGGAGTCCTTTGTGGGTGTTAAGCAGTTGTCTTAATCCTTTTTGAATGTCCACTTTCCATTTTGATTGCAAAACCGAGTTGAAGAAGGATTTTTGGGGGAACCTAATCTTAGGGTTTGAAATTGGGAAAGTGGGGTTTTTGGACAAATTTGAGAGGAAATAGGATGAAATGAAGTGCAATGTGGGTGAAGGGTGAGGTTTAATCTTCTTTTTGGCTAAGAACTCAGATTATGTTGTTGCCTCTCGTTCTGCTAAATCTGCTGCCATTAATCGATTAAAAGCAGCATTTAATCGATTAATCATAGTTGAAATTCCAGATTTTCATAAAAATGAGCCCTTCACCCACATTGCCCATGTAATCGATTAAGGTGGGACATTAATCGATTAAATTTATTGAAAAATAAATATTTGCTACTAGAACTCATTTTAATCGATTAAGACTTATGGCTAATCGATTAACAGGCATTAGATTTGGAGAAAAAAAGAACGTTTTAGAGTTTTAGAAGTATGCAAAGATTTCTAACATATATCAAGCAATTTTTAAGCAGTCACATATACATATAGCATATTATATGCATATTATACTAGATCATGAATAATATTAGGAATGAAATGCATTCAACAAGTATTCATTTTGAAGCATATTAGACATTTAGCATGCGAAGCACATAATAAAGAGTTAGAGGATTTTAATCAAGAACATAGAAAATATCTCGTGAGAGGGGCTTGGTGAAAATATCAGCAAATTGCTTAGTAGTTTCAACAAATTCAAGCACACAATCGCCATTTTGAACATGATAACGCAAGAAACGATGTCTAATTTCTATATGCTTGGTTCTTGAAAGCAAAAAGGGATTCTTGGATAGGTTTATGGCACTTGTATTATCACATTTAATGGGTATATTTTCTAGTTTAAGACCAAAGTCCTTAAGTTGTTGCTTCATCCATAGGATTTGAGCGCAATACACATTGGCAGCAATGTATTCTGCTTCAGCGATGGACAAAGCAACACATGCTTGCTTTTTACTATGTCATGCAACTAAGGAACTTCCTAGTAAGTGACAAGTCCCACTAGTGCTCTTCCGGTCCAGCTTACATCCAACAAAGTCGGAATCGGAATACCCTACCAAGGAAAATGAGGCATCCCAAGGATACCATAATCCCATATTTATTGTTACTTTTAAATATCTCATGATGCGTTTAACAACTCTATAATGTGAATCTTTAGGCGACGCTTGAAATCTAGCACACATGCAAACACTAAACATAATATCGGGGCTGCTTGCAATCAAATATAATAAAGAGCCAATTATCCCTCGATACTTTGTTACCTCAATCACTTTTCCATTTTCGTCTTTGTCTAGATAGCAGGCGGACACCATAAGTGTAGAAGCTTCTTTACATTTTTCCATGTCGAACTTTATGAGTAACTCCTTGCAATACTTTTATTGATGATAGAAGATTCCACTTTCCATTTTTTTAATTTGTAGCCCAAGGAAGAAAGTCAACTCACCCATCATCTACATCTCAAATTCTCCCTGCATCATCTCAGAAAATTCTATAACTTCGTCAAGTGGATGATCTTTCTAAGTCTTCCACGCGATTGGCATGTCCTGATGCTCGTCTTGCCCAATTTGCTCTGCTTGTTCTTCTTTGTCCTAGTTCATGTCCTTAGAGTATGCTTCTTATAAAGCACCCGCAACTACAACAGAAAATACATTTCTCTTCTCTTTTGGAGAAGATTCATCAAAATGAACATGTACAGACTCTTCTACTTGCATGAAATATTTATTAAACACTCTATAAGATTTACTATGCAATGAATACCCTAAAAATATACCCTCGTCCGTTTTTCAATCAAATTTTCCTAGCGCTCTTTTTCCAATATTTAAAATAAAGCATTTACATCCAAAAGCATGAAAATGAGCATTATTAGGTTTCTGGCCTTTTAAAAGTTCATAAGAAGTTTTCAAACAAGTAGGCCTAGTATACGATTTATCACATAGCAAGTACTATGCACTACATCTGCCCAAAAGTACTTAGGAACCTTGCTCTCTTTCAACATGGTTCTAGAAAGCTCCTCTAGAACTCGACTCTTCCTCTCAACAACTTTATTTTGTTGAGGGGTACGAGGAGCCGACAAATGATGCATGATACCATGTTTATTACAAAATTCATCAAATTGATGGTTTTCAAACTCGCCACCATGATCAGATCGAATGAACACAATTTTTAGATTAAACTGATTTTGAATTTGTTTGCCAAGGTTTTTGAAAGATTTAAATGAATCACTCTTAGAAGATAAAAATATTGTCCATGTGAATCTAGAGAAATCATCAACAATTACCAAAGCATAGAAACTACCACCAAAACTCATTATTTGAGAAGGTCCGAACAAGTCCATGTGGAGAAGCTCTAGAGGTCTTTTTGTGGATATTACATTCTTTTTACTAAAAGAGTTTTTAACTTCTTTACATTTTTGTCAAGTATCACAAGTTTCACGAGTTTTGAAATCAAGTTTTGGTAGACCCTCAACCAAATTATTTTTAGAAAGTTTATCTAGATGTTTTACATGAATATGAGCGACGCGCCTACACCAAAGCCATATATCATTTTCTTTAGACATAAAACATTTTGAACATAACGTCGTGACATCTTCTAGGTTAACCATATAGATGTTGTTAATACGATGTCTGACAAATTTGACCTTATTATATAAATTGTCATGGATTATGCAACAATTATAGTCAAAAGATACACTATTACCTTTGTCGCAGAGTTGGCTGATACTCAATAGGTTATGCTCCAGGCCTTCAACATATAGTACATTATCGATCACTGCCTGGGTTGAGTTGCCAATTGTCCCGGTACCAAGTATCTTTCCTTTGTTGTTGTCTCTATATGTGACAACCCTTTTTCTTTCAAGGATAGATCTAGGAATTTTGATCTATCTCCTATCATATGTCTCGAGCATCCACTATTAAGATACCAATGTTGTCCATGTGCTCGTAGACATACCTGCAAAATAGACCACTTGCCTTTTTCAGGTACCCAATTTATATTGGGTCCTTTTCTGTTAGTAACCAAGGAGTCATCTCCCTTTTTTCATCCAGACATATAGACCACTAGGTATACAATATTTCCTGATATAACAAGAGTAGGAAGTGTGGCCATGTGTGCCACAATAGAAACATGTTGGAAATTTCTTATTAGGCCGAGTTATAGGTCTCCTATATGGTCTTCTTCTACGCATAGGGGGAATATGTCCTAGTCTAGTATGGTCACTAACATTTCTGGTTTGACTAAGCATAGTGTCTAATTGATTTTGACTCTCTGTGAGTTTTGCGAGTTTTTCATTAAGCTTCAAATTTTCATTTCTCAAAGTCTTGCGAGATTCACAGACAATTGATTGACATAAATTATCGTTAAAGCAATTTCATGCGTTACAAGAAAATATTAGATATAAAGTATCATTTTCAAGTTTTAGCTCATCTAATTCTTTTTGTAACAAAACTATTTTCTGCTCATTTAGAAGGATTTCCTCCTTTCTATCATAACTAATCCTTGCTAATTTTTTAATTCTTCATGCAATTCGACATAAGCATTATATAAGTCCTCATAAGGAGGTGAATCATTAGAAGAAGAAGATGGGGTATCAGAGTATACCTCATTGTTTACTCCTTTGAATTTGAGTTGCAAGCTTCATTTGTTCTGGTCATTAGGCATAGCTTGGCGGTCTCCTCTTCATCTGAGGTGCTTGGTGTCATATCCTCCTCTAGTACATCCCAGACTATGTAGGCTTTCTTTGACTTGAAGTCCTGAGGAGTTCTCTTTTACGAATCAACTTTCTTGAGGTAAGTAGGACATTAAAACCTGATGTGTCTTGGCTTACCACATTCGTGGCAAGTGAAGCGCTCTTTGTTACCTTTACATTTTCTAGTTGACTCACGCGCTTCTTTCTTCTGAAAACGTTTAAAGCCTCTTGTCTTTAAGAATTTCCTGAATTTTCGTACGAGAAGGCTCAATGTTTCATCGTCAATGTATGTATCTCACAACTAGCAGCAAATGCATATATAATATGTCCAATTCTGATCAAAGATTCCAAAGTTATGCCAAAAATAGAAAATCAACAGTAAAACTAGTCACTACTTGTTTGTATCTCACAACTAGCAGCAAGTTGATTGACTATGATTCATCCAGTATTCAATATGTGATGAAAGAAGTGTGGAAACAAAGTGTCATTTAAAAATTCCAACCACAACTATATTAACCAACATACAGCCGAATCAACCAACATACACCCGAATCAACCAACATGCAAATAGCCAAACAAGACAACAAAGAGCAAAACAGTGAATGTTATAGGAAAATTTTGAAACCCAAACAGAATGGTTATTCTAAGACACACACTAAACAATACTAAGAACCTTTGACAAGAACCGATAATCCCCGGCAGCAGCGCCAAATTTGATCGAGGTCGTACCCGATACAAATAATATAACAATTAAAACTGCAGTACTAGGAAGTGACTCCTAGGTCGTTTCCCAAAGATTATCTTTCAAGCAAAGTATCAAACACCTTATACTCANCACCCGAACCAACCAACACGCGAGTAGCTGAACAAGAGAGCAAACAGCAAAACGGTGAATGCTATAGGCGAATTTTGGAACCCAAACAGAATGGTTATTCTAAGACACACACTAAACGCTACTGAGAACCTCTGAAAAGAACCGATAATCCCCGGCAGCGGCGCCGAATTTGATCGAAAATGATGATAGATTTAATCAGGCCAAATAATCCCAAATTAACTCATTTTAGGAATATTAGTCCAATAAAGTCTAAAACACTAAACCATGTGAAACAAAGTCAATTAGGCACGAAGAATCATCAACCATGCTAGTTTAAGGTTACGAATTGTGTAATATATCGTCCGTCAGCGCGTGTACTTGCAGGTGCGATCATACCAGCACTAATGCACCGGATCCCATCAGAACTCCGCAGTTAAGCGTGCTTGGGCGAGAGTAGTACTAGGATGGGTGACCTCCTGGGAAGTCCTCGTGTTGCACCTCTTTTTTATCCAGAGGCGCGCCTGGAGAATTTCCTGGCTCGGAAGGGATCCAGGGGGTGGAATTTCCTGAGAATAGGGTTTGGCTCATGCTCGATGGGCTTCTACAGACGCAGTTTGTAGAGAAAGAATCGTCTCATTTTTCTACCCCAAATGCATATATAATATGTCCAATTCTGATCAAAGATTCCAAAGTTATGCCAAAAACAGAAAATCAACGGTAAAACTAGTCACCACTTGTTCGTATCTCACGACCAGCAGCAAGGCGATTGGCTATGATGCATCCAGTATTCAGTGTGTGATGAAAGAAGTGTGGAAACAAAGTACCATGCAAAAATTCCAGCCGCAACTATATTAAACAAAGTAACATGCACCCGAACCAACCAACACGCGAGTAGCTGAACAAGAGAGCAAACAGCAAAACGGTGAATGCTATAGGCGAATTTTGGAACCCAAACAGAATGGTTATTCTAAGACACACACTAAACGCTACTGAGAACCTCTGAAAAGAACCGATAATCCCCGGCAGCGGCGCCGAATTTGATCGAAAATGATGATAGATTTAATCAGGCCAAATAATCCCAAATTAACTCATTTTAGGAATATTAGTCCAATAAAGTCTAAAACACTAAACCATGTGAAACAAAGTCAATTAGGAACCAAGAATCATCAATCATGCTAATTTAAGGTTATGAATAGTGTGTAATATATTGCTCATCACCACTGCAAACTACATCCAGGCCTCCCCTTCTAGATCAGGGAGATTTTCTTTCTTCACAATATTAAAACATGGATACAAATACCAATTCAATTACAAGCACATAGGATGCTCCCTTCTTGAAATCTAGGATCTTAAATCCTTGGTTTGACTCTATCCTTTGCCTCTAGGAAAACCTTTCTCGCGAACTAGCCCCATCCAAGATTCTTATCCTCAAATCAAGACCTCCAAGCCTTGGTGAAGAACCTCAATCTTTGTGGTGATCTCACACCAAGAGATAAATCTAGACTACACAAAAACACGATAAACAACAAGGTATACTAAGCACAATAATGCTTAAAATATGACAAGATAAAGACTCAAAGATTAATCATTTTACTAACCACTTAAGCCATCAAGATTCAATTGCATTAATCAATATCAGTATACAAATAATTTCTCTCTAATAAAATCTAACGCATGAGCATGTGAGCAAGATAACAATGGATACAAATTTATGCAAAAACAGTAAGCATATAACAACAATTAAACAAGCATAATCTCTCTTCTCACATAGACAACTCTCTTGCAAAAACACAGTAAAATACATATGCAAAATGCTCTCTAAACAGCCCTATACAATAGAATGCAATGCTATGGGTTTCTAAACAATGCCTTGTATTTATAGCATAGAGAATAGGCGGTTACATTCGTTGCAAAAACAGTTAAACAATTAAAACAGATTTCAGTTCTGACACATAACAGAATAGTTAATTGATTAAGGCTTTTGTTTAATCAATTAACGGGGCAACAAAAGGACACAGAATTCAGTTGAAACAGAAAACACATATTTAAAAGAAAGGCAGTTGAGTTAATCGATTAAGTTACCATGTTAATCGATTAACTGGAACATTTATGCATATGTTTCAAATAGTAAACTTCTCATATGTTATGCACAATATATATACATGATTTACCAATTATATTATGCCTAATATGCACATATAACATGTATGATAGATGCATGAACATACAATTAACCAGATGATATGTCTCATGAATATGATATGACAATTAAGATGGCTTAAGAAACTAGCATCTGGGTTCACCTAACCTATACTCACTTACTACGGCACACATCCCAGACTACTTAGATTATAGACTCAATTTACACCCTAGTCTAGATATGACCAAATGAGCATAAGGCTTGTTGATTGTTGAGACATCTTCAAGCTTTGTTAGAGTCATGTCTTCATCAAAATATATGCAAAGACATGCTAGTGCTATCATTGACACTTGGCACTTTCAAAATGATGCTAGGGGAGTTTGACATGTCTATGATGGGGAAACTAAATCACTTTCCTGGATTACAAATCAAACAACTTAAGGATCGTATTTTTGTGAGTCAATCCAAATACTACATAGACTTGCTAAAAAGATTTGAAATGGATGATTGCAAGCCAATTGCCACTCCTACGGGTTCTGGCACATACATTGATATGGGTGAAGCTGGAAAATGCATTGATATATCAAAGTATCAAGGTATGATTGGTTCCCTACTTTATTTAACTACCAGTAGACCTAGTATAATATTTAGTGTCTGCTTGTGTGCTCGATATCAATCTAAACCAAAAAAGTCAAATTTAGTCAAAAGAATCAGTAAATATCTAAAAGGTACAACTGACGTTGGATTATGCTATCGAAATGGAAGTATATGTGATTTCGTTGGTTATTCAAATTCAGATTTTGCTGGATGAAAAACTGAGAGAAAAAGTACAAGTGGTAATTGTCATATATTAGGAAATGCATTGGTCTCATGGTCATGCAAGAAACAACCCTATGTTTCTCTAAGTACTGCTGAAGCAGAATACATAGCGGAAGGTAGTTATTGTGCCCAAGTGTTGTGGCTTAAACAACAATTGTGAGATTATGGCTTGGTAATTGATGTATGCTCTTAAGCATAACCTTTCAATCAATTGGGCTAACACAGTAATGAGACATATATGGTCTATTCGAGAATCTCACAGCCCTATGCCTTATGCAATCTTCATAACCAACATTCTGTAGCATTTGGGTGTATCCACTACTGGTGAATCCAAAGTCTCACTTGATGCACGAGATAGCAAGACTGATGTGGAAGTAATCTACAAAATGGGCTTCTTTTGAGATCCCATTGATAGACTCTATAAGCATAAAAGTGATAGATGGGCTGCACTTGCTGATCCTAATATGAATACCTCTGCTAACCCTCTAGAACAACAAACTTCTGAGTTTTATGTCGAGTCTTCTTCATCTATTCCCATACCTACAAACCAGATGATCATGGATGAGTTATTCTCTCTTCAAGGCTACATCTCTAATCAGATGGATGCTCTTGACGCTCATAATCAACAAGTCTAATTCGAGCTTCAAAGTCTTTCTTATAAGATCAATAGCATGGACCTTGATGACGATAGCACTGAACCTAAATCTTAGATCTATGTTTGTCTAGGAAATTCTATTTGTAATGTTGAATGTTTTCGGACAATTTGTTATTGTTTTGTCGTTTTTGTGGTTATGGTTTGAACAATGTTTGAACATCTTTTTAACTTTCTACTATACAAAATCACTTTTATATTACTTTTATGATTGTCATATACATATTGTATGCTATATATAATGTGCTGGACTCTTGGCTTTTCTTCTTTTTGATGAAGTCAAAAGAGGGAGAAAAGTTGGGAGAATGTATTTTCTGGATAAAACTTTTCAGACACATAACTGCAAATCAAAGGGGGGCATATAAAATAGGGGGAGCATACTCAAGGCAAGTCAAGAATATGACAAAGTATGCTACTCTCAAAAAACTACATTGTCAATAAGATATTGGTTTCTCATAATCAAAAGGGGGAGATTGTGAAGAAGATTTGGCTCCTAACCTTGGCAAGGTTTTGATGAAGACACCAACATCACATTTGAGTACTCGATTAGTACCTGTGAAAATTAATTTCTCAGATGACAGACTTGTTGGTTAATCTATGACATCGATTAAGCAATTGATTACTGAAAGTTATTACACTAATTTTCAGATTCAAATCACACAACTTTCAACCCAAACGAAATGATTTCATTCCAAACGAATCCTACCTTTTCATAGAGGTACTCTGGTTGATTGGAAAGTCTATATAAAGGCTTTGGAACTTATTTCAAACACACAATTTCATAACATAACTCAAATTGAAATCACTTACTAAAACTACAATTTTCTGAAATACTTGTTCTACACTTGGTGCCACTTGTTCATAACTTGATTTTCAAAGTTGCCTTAAGTGTTATTGCAATTTATTAAAGTCTTGTGAGCATTTCTACTAAAGTATACATTGAGTTATTGGATTGAAATAGTTTATAAGTTCAAAATCTTGTAAAGGCAATCCATTGCCATTCTTAAACATATTCTTCATTCAAAATTGTGAATTATTTTCTTTAACATGGTGTGATAAGAAAAGGGAGAGTCGCTTGGAAAGGGTGTTTTCCAAAGAGTGTTATAGGTGTTAGAGAGTGATTAAGGTACAAGGGAATCTCGGGGTGAGAAATTGTAATTACTACTCTTAATATCTAGTGAAGAAATCTCTTGTGCTGCAAGAGTATTGGACGTGGGCTTTGGTGGACAAGAAGGTGAACTAGTATAAAAACATTTGTGTACTCTCTTCTCTCTTATCCCCTTACATTTACTTGATTATTTTTGCATATTACTTTCCGCTGCTATTAACTCTTGGATTGTGCGAAAAAATCAATCATAGTTTTAAACAACTAATTCACCCCCACCCCTCTTAGTTGTCAGCTCAGTCTTACATTATCTAAGTAAACTTGTAGGCACAAAGGTGTAGTTGGGAGATGAACTAATTTTCTTATATTGATATTCAAGGAATTATACATGGTAAGGTTTGATATTTAAGGAATTATACAACTGAATAATTGGACCATTATGCCATGCTTGTTTAATTCTTCAGAAACCTCCCTATTCCTTCCCACATTGCTCGAAACTTCTATGATCCTGACTTGATGCACATAAACATGTCTTATCTTGGTTTGCAACATGTGTGATAGACTTGCAAGAGAAACGCCTTTTTAATTGCCTTAACCTTTGCCTAGGTCACCCTTTCGGAGTATTAACCCAATAGGCTTTTGTTCATAACCTAATTTTTGTTTAGGTCGCTCTTTCGGGTTTTCAACCTAGCGTACCCCTTTTTTCTTTTTCTTTTTTTTTTCTTTTTCTTTTTTTACGCGTAGAATATCTTCAATGCGTCCATGTTCACAGGTTTGGGTAGAAAGTTTCCATCCATTTCTTGCAAGTTCAGAGCCCCTCTTGAGAATGCATTCTTGACAATATAAATACCTTCATAGTTTGGGGCCCACTTCCCGTAAACGTCTTCTTAATTTTGGAGGATCTTTTAAAGCACTAAGTCCCCTACCTCAAATTATCTTGGACGAATCTTCTTGTCAAAAGCCCTAGCCACCCTACACTAGTAAAATAGGCCATAGCAGATGGTCGCCAACCTCTTCTCTTCAATCATATTCAAATGTTCATACCTGACTCTAACCAATTATGACTCCTCTAGCTCTACTTCCGCCAAGACTCTTAGTGATGGGATTTCTACTTCAATGGGTGAAACGACTTCCATCCCGTACACTAGTGATAATGGGGTTGCCCAAATATTTCGTGCCAATATTTGTAGTGTAAGACTGAGATGACAAATAAGAGGGGGGTGAATTAGCTGTTTAAAACTATGACTGACTTTTCTGCACAATTGAAGAGTTAATAGTAGCGGAAAAATATATAAAGAAATAATAAAGTAAATTTAAAAAGATAAAGGAGAAGAGAGTACATAAATGTTTTTATATTGGTTCACCTTCTTCTCCACCAAAGGCTACGTCTAGTACTCTTGCAGCATAAGAGATTTCTTCACTAGATATTAAGAGTAGTAATTACAATTTCTCACCCCGAGATTCCCTTGTACCTTACTCACTCTCTAACACCTATATTACTCTTTGGAAAACACCATTTCCAAGTGAATCTATTCCTTTTCTTATCACACATGTGTTAAAGAAAATAATTCAATACTTTGAATGATGAAAACATTTAACAATGGCAATGGATTGCCTTTACAAGATTTTGAAGTTACAAACTTTTGCAATCCAATAACTCAATGTATACTTTAGTACTAATGCTCAGAAGGTTTGAATAACTTTCAATAACACTACAGACAACTTTGCAAAACAAGTTCTGAAAGTTATGAACAAGTTGAACCAAGTGTGGAACAAGTATTTCAGAAAATTCTAGTTTGAGTAAGTGACTTCAATATGAGTTGTTTTATGTATTTTGTGTGTGTATGAAATAAGTTTCAATGCCTTTATATAGATTTACCAATAAACTAGAATACCTCTATGAAAATGTAGGAATTGTTTTGAATGAAACCATTTCGTTTGGGTTGAAAGTTGTGTGGTTTGAATATGAAAACTGGTGTAACAACTCTCAGTAATCGATTACTTAATCAATGTAATTGATTACCCAACAAGTCTGTCCAATTGCATAATTGATTTTCACAGGCAGTAATCTATTACTCAAAAGATGTAATCGATTACCCAACTGTTATACCCAACTGGGTAATTATTTACCGTGTTGTGTAATTGGTTACCCAGATGGTGTAATCAGTTTCCCAGATGGTGTAATCGATTACCCTGATCATTTTTTGTTGGATAACTCGTTTCTCACTCATGTAACATAATACTTAGTTCTGGTAACCTGTTACTTAATCACAGTAACCTGTTACTTAGATCTAGTAACGTGTTACACAATATTTTTAAAATTGTCTTCATTTATATTTGTAGTTTTCAATTTTCTTTTAAAATACTTTTGAGCATTACTACTATGTATTAAAATACTTTTGAGCATTACTACTAAGTGTATAGTTTAGAGTATAAGGATATGAGTACCTAAAGACTTAGATTCTAAATTCTTGAAGCTTTGTCTTCATTGTCTTCATAAGTATTCTTCCTTTTCTTCTTTTATGTGATGTTGGTGTCTTCATCAAAACCTTGCCAAGTTCAGGAGCCAAATCTTCTTGAGAATGAATATGCTCTTCTTGAGAATGAATATGAATGAATATGCTCTTCTTGAAGCTTTGTCTTCATTGGGTAAATCAGAATGAATATGCTCTTCTTGAGAAGATAGAGTATCCTCCATTTTCAAGTGCTCAATATTGGTTGTTGCTTTGGTAAAAGAATCCTCCTTTGAAGGGGAACTTGGTAAGTCCTCTTCATCAAGAGTTAGCTCATCCTTTATTATAGGATTGGTTTCATCAAAAGATACATGAACAGATTCTTCAATCGCTAAAGTTCTTTTATTGAAAATTCTATAAGTTTTACTCGTAAGAGAGTAGCCTAGGATGAGTCCCTCATCAGCTTTTGCATCAAACTTGCCTAAGTTATCTTTTCCATTAATTAAAACAAAACATTTACAACCAAATACATGCAAATGAGAAATGTTTGGTTTTCTACCTTTAAAGAGTTCATAGGGGGTTTTCTTGAGAATTGGTTTTATGAGAACTTTGTTTGAAATATAGCAAGCCATACTAATTGCATCAACCCAAAAATGCTTTGGGATATTAGTTTCATTCAACATTGTACGAGCAAGTTCTTATAAGGACCGATTCTTTCTCTCTATAACACCATTTTGTTCTGGTGTTCTAGGAGCAGAAAAATTGTGATTGACACCTAGATCATCACAGAATTCTTCAAATAAAAATTTATTTGAAATTCTCCCCCATGATCACTTCTTATAGCAGCTATTTTTAGAGATTTTTCATTTTGAACTCTTTTAGCATATTTGCTAAAGGCGTTGAATGCCTCATTCTTATGAACTAAGAATAGAGTCCAAATATATGTTGAGAAATCGTCTACTATAACAAGAGCATAGTAGTTACCACCATAACTTGGTCCTTGAGGGGCCAAATAAGTCCATGTGTAGTAATTGCAATGGTCTATCGGAAGAAACCATATGCTTAGGTTTGAAAGAAGTCCTTTTTTGTTTACCCATTTGACAAACACTACATAGTTTGTCTTTAACAAACTTCATTTTGGGTAAACCAACAACTAAATATTTCTTACTCAGTTTATTAAAATGATCCATATGAATATGAGCAATTCTCTTATGTCAAAGCCATGCATCATGATTATTATTAGCAACAAAACATTTTATTGGTAAAGAAGAATCTATGTCAATCATATATATTTACCAATTAGTTTAGTTGTTATTACAATCCTTACTTTCGATGATGCATTTATCCAGGTAGAATGCCACATGAAATCCTTTGTCGCATAGTTGACTTATGCTCAACATGTTGTGCTTGAGTCCTTCGACATATAATATTCCTTCTATAGTTGTTGGAGGTGGCTTACCGTTCCTACCAACTCCAAGTATTTTTCCTTTGTTGTTATAACCATATGGGACATAGCCTTTGTCCCTGTTGGATTAAGGACAGAGAAGTTATCTTTGTCACCCGTCATGTGCTTTGAGCAGCCACTGTCCAAGTACCATAGATTTCAGGAGGCTCTCAAATTTTCATGCAAAATACGTTAAGTAATATTAGGTACCCAATTTTCTTTGGGTCCTACATGGTTAGCATTTTTCTCAACCCATCTATAATGACCTAAGGGCACACCATGTTTTCTAATCATACAAGTGTTTAGTCTATGCCCATGGTTTTTACAATAAGTGCATATGGGATGATGCTTATGTATCCTAGATTTATTGTTATTATTCTTATAAGCATGGATACTTTGTTTTTGAAAGTTTACCTTTGTTGAGACATTCTGATTCTTAGAATTTTGGCTTGTAGAATAGCCAAGAACTCTTCGGTATATAAAATGTCTCTGAACTTTCATAATCTTGTCCAGATCTTTGCTAGTCTTGTCTACGTTATTTAGTTCAAGAGTTAACGATGAAATTTTCTTTTCAAAAGTAATGTAGTTTTGACATGAAGATGATGATGGTTTATTTCTAAATGCTTCTAACTCAGTTTTTTGTTTTAAAAATAGTTTGGTGGGTTTGACGTATTCATCATGTAAATCTGTAAATGCAATTTGCAATTCAGAAGAAGAAAATAGGTTAGATTAATTTACCTCTTCATCATCATATTGATGAGATGCCATGAGTGAGAGATGTGCTTGTTCTTCATTTTCTAGTTCAGAGGCGGAACTGGTATCATTATATTCCCAAGCTATGTATGCTCTTCGTCTAGTCTTCATTTCATTCTTGCCTTTGAAGACATTCCTCTTCAGTTTTGGACAATCCATTTTCATATGACCAGGCTTGCCACATTCAAAGCATGTAAAGTTTTGGTTTGGAGTGGAAGCGTGATTGTTCTTGGTAAATTTCTTCATTTTTCCAGTTTCAGCGCCTTTGTTCCTTTTAAGGACCTTGCTGAACTTCTTTACGAACAAACTCATATCTTCCATCTCTTCCTTTTCAAATTTATCTCCTGATGAATCATATCTATCCACCTTTGCTTTGAGAGAAATATTTTTCTTCTTCTTTTCTTGCTCTTCTTGTTGTTTAAGCTGATTGAGTTCTAATTCATGTTCCTGTAATTTTCCAAATAAAGCAGCCAGGGAGATTTTTGATAAACTTTTCTTTTCATAAATGGTTGTAACTTTTGGTTGCCATGTTCTGATAAGTGATCTTAGCACTTTTAAGTTTAAGTCACTATTTGATAAAAAATTTCCAAGTGCAATGAAATGATTTGTAAGGTGAGTAAATCTCTTTTGTAAATCAAGTATTTGCTCTCCAAGCTTCATATGAAACATTTCGTATTCCTGGGAAAGAGTATTTAGTCTCGGCCTTTTTACCTCCTCGGTACCTTCGTGTGTGGTATCTAGAGTATCCCATTTCTTTAGCAGATTTGTAGTTTGATACTCTAAAGAATTCATCAATACCAAGTGCAGAAGTGAGAATATTCTTTGTTTTTAGATCATATTGCACTTTATTCTTGTCTTCATCATTCCATGAGGATTTCGGATTCACTTCCCTCACACAGTTGATAACTGTGAAGGGATCATAAGGTCCTTCCTCAATTTCATTCCAAATGTCTCAATCTTAAGACCGTATGAAGATTCTCATTATGATCTTCCAGAAGTTGTAGCATTCTCCAACAAATCTTGGAGGGCGATTTGTGTTGGAACCTTCTCCTAGAAATGATCTTGCGGCCATCTTCAAAACATGATCAGTTTTGAGAATAAATTACTCAAAAAAAAGCTTTGGTGCCAATTGTAAGACTGAGATGGTGTAACACCGCGCGTTACAGATGGCAACTATGAGGGGGGTGAATTAGTTGTTTAAAACTATGACTGATTTTTCTGCACAATTCAAGAGTTAATAGCAGCAGAAAAAGATATGCATAAATAATCCACTAAATGTATAGAGCTAACGGAGAAGAGAGTAAACAAATGTTTTTATACTGGTTCACCTTCTTGTCCACCGAAGGCTACGTCTAGTACTCTTGCAGCTCAAGAGATTTCGTCACTAGATATTAAGAGTAGTAATTACAATTTCTCACCTCGAGATTCCCTTGTACCTTACTAAGTCTCTAACACCTATATCACTCTTTGGAAAACACCCTTTCCAAGTGACTCTATCCCTTTTCTTATCACACCTTGACATCAACAACCATGTATTTTGTGATCAACTTCAACCTATGCATCAAAACAAATTTGGTGTTGAGTTTGTCATCATCAAAAAGGGGGAGATTGAAAGTTCAATTTGTCAAGAGTGCATTTATGCTTGCCTATGTTTTGATGAAGACAAAGGACTTAGTGAAAGCTTAAAGACAACTCAACAAATCAACATGCCAAAAATACAAGAGCTTCATGTCTAGACTAGAGTCTTAGATATGTCTTACTTATTGAGTCTAGGTTAGGTAAACCTACATGCAAATATCACAAAGTCTAAAAACCATCATATCATTTACATGAGACATGCCATCTAGCTTATGATAGGTTCATGCATTAATCATACATGTTATTTGTGCATTTTAGGCATAACATAAAGTTAAAACATGTATAGTTGATAAGCATAACATATAGGTAGTTTACCAATTAAAATCATAACTGAAAATGTGTCAGTTAATCGATTAAGAGAAGCTTTAATCGATTAAAGTGAAATCAGTTGTTAACAGTTTCAACAGAAAACTGAAAAACAAATTTCAGTTACTCTCTAACAGCCTGTTAATCGATTAAGTGGGTGAAAAACAATTTTTCTATATAAACTGTTTCTTTAACAGATTTTATATATGATTTTATACATTCATATATTCATATTAGAATTTATAAGTTGTGTATTTTCATGTTCATGTATATCATATAGGCAAAGGGAATTGCATGTGAGATTAGAGTGAGATAGTATTATGCTTAGGATTAACATGTCATCCATTGCATATTATCAAACGTGTTCTTCATCCTATCTTGTTCTTGCGTGATTCTTTCACTACTGTTTAGAGATTTCTTAAGAGTAGAAATTACATGTACTTCATGATTTTCATCTTATACATATTCATAGAAATTATGAGATTTGTACAGGGTTTATAGCTTGTTCTTTCTTGTAATATTTGAGCTATTGTAGTGCTTCACATTACTCTGTTTTTTGTGTTCTTTGTGTAACAAGGGAAGTCGTCTCTTGGTTTCGTACCACCAAAGAGATCAGAGAGTCTTCACCAAGACTTGGAGGTCTTGAGTTTAGAGCATACTCTTGGCTGGGCTGGATCGTAGGAAAGGTTTTCCTAGGTGATTGGGTAAGGTCAAACCAAGGTAGAGGTTCTAGGAACTCAAGAAGGGAGCGTTCAAGGTCTTGTAATTGGAAGTGCATTTGTAAGACACATTGATTTCAATTTAAGTGAAGAAAAATCTCTCAGATCAGAGAGGAGGACTGGATGTAGTTTTACAGTGGACCACAAAACGAACTAGTATAAAAACCTTTTTGCAGGCTATTTCTTTCCCTTATCTATTTACTGTTTTAGTAGTTTTATTTGCCTATTGTAGCTGATATTGTGAATATAGCATTACTGCCAAATAAAGATCATTTGTGTTTAAAAATATCTGCTATATCATTTCTGTATAATCTGTAATTGGCTGTGTAATTGAGCCAGTCAGCAATAGCTAATTCTGTGCGACTTAATCGATTAAGTCATATCTTTAATCGATTAACTGGGTAACTTTCCATAATAGGGCTTTGGTGCAAATAGCGGTAAGTGGGAACCGCAACACCTATTCAACCCATCCCCTTCTAGGTGTATTCTGTCACTGATACCTAACAAGGAAGACTAGTACTTTTGATACAGAATAAGCTTTTTGTCCTTAGTTTTCCATTCGCCATTTACTTGGTAAATGATAAGCGATGAATCCCTGAACATCATCAACTTCTTGACATTCAATTCACATGCGAAAAGCAAACCATTAATGCACGCTTCATATTCGACAATATTGTTAGTACATTCGAAGTCTAGCTTGACTGCTACCAGATACTATTAACCGGCTGGTGAGATGATTACTGCTCTAACACCACTCCCATGCATATTAACTGTTCTAACACCACTCCCATGCATATTAAATAGTCCATCGAAGTACATTTCCTAAACATCCTCCTTTTTATTCATTAATCACATATATTCCACCATTAGGGAATTCCCTCAGTGCCTCATGTCCTCCATCTATAGGGGTTTCTTCCAATTGATATGTGATTGCCCCTCCTTTGACCAATTTCTAAGCAATGTACTTGATGTCGAACTCGGGCATCATCATTTTCTATTTCGCCATTCTCAGAGAAACATGAGGGCTTTTAAAGATGTATCTCAAATGATCATTCAGGAAATGATACAAGTGGTGTTGTACAACATGGATTGCTTGAGCCTTTTTGACACCCATACCAAAGCACAAGAAGTCTTTCCTATCATCGAGTAACGAGACTCGGATTTATTAAACTTCTTGCTCAAATAGTAGATCGCTTGCTTGTTCTTACTTTCTTCTCTACACTGTCCCAACATCAACCCCACCGAAGTTTGTAGCACAATCATGTATAAGATCAATGGTTTCATAGGATCTAGTGCCGCTAGGACAAGAGGGTTTTTCAAGTAAGCCTTTATTTTTTCGAAAGCTTCCTGGCATTCCTCGTCCCACTTATTCGGATAATGCTTCTTTAGTAGCTTGAGCATGGCTTCACATGTTCTAGTCAAGTTAGCAATAAATTGTGTGATGTAATTTAGCTTGCATAGAAAACTTCTCACTTCCCCTTCGGTATTTGGAGTTGGCATCTCTTGTATTGCTTCCACCTTTTTGGCTCAACCGTTACACCATCCCTGTTGACGACGAATCCTAACATGTTCCCTGAAGAGGCTTCAAATGTGCACTTATCAGGATTTAACTTCATCTGATATTTCCTTAGTCTTTCAAAAAACTTCCACAAGATTGCAACATGACTATCCCCTTCTTTAGATTTGGCTATTATATCATCAACATGTACCTCGCATCCTTGTGCATCATATCATGAAACATGGATACCATGGTGTGGTGATATGTCGCTCCTACATTCTTCAATCCAAAGGACATAACCCGAAAATAATAAGCTCCCCAAGGAGTGACAGATGTGGTTTTCGCTTTGTCATTAGGGTCCATCTGAATCTGATGGTAACTCGTGTATCCCTCTATGAAAGAGAATCGATTACTCTTGGCTACACTACCAACTAGCACATCAATGTGAGGAATGGGAAAATCCTCTTTTAGACTTTCTTTGTTCAGATTTCTTTAGTCTACACACATTCTCAGTTTTCCTCCTCTCTTGGGCACTAATACCGCATTAGCCACCCATTATGTATGTCTAGACACTTCAACAAAACATGTGTGAAATTTTTTTGTCACCTCTTCCTTTACCTTCACTAGACGCATTCTTCTCAGTTTTTGCTTATTGAGTGCAGTATCTGGATATAAAGGAATATTAAGCAATGTTATGTTAGGATCCAACCCTGACATGTCCTTATAAGAACAAGCAAAGATATTCATTTACCCTTTGAACAGATTTATCATTTCAACACGCTCTGGAATATCTACCATTTTCAATTCCATCTTATCTTCATTGGATCCCATGTTTTTCAACTCTACTTCTTCAATGTTTACGACATTCTCCCTCTCGGTGTGCTCCAACAACTTCGAAAATTCCTCCTCGTCATAAGACTCAGTGGAATCACCATCCAGTGTCGTGGGCAAAATAATTAATACATTTTCAATTACCATATTATTGGGTAAATTTTCCACAAAATTTAGGTACATGTATTCATTCATAAAGCGTTAAGAGACGAAAAAGGAGACAAAGCATGCAAATTCAAATAGATGAAAGTAAGAAAGTGAGTAGGATAATGGTGAAAAATGGATTAATAAGAAACGACATTGAATTGTCATACAAATTAACAAAGTTATTGTCTCAAGGAGCGTAAACACAATTCTAAACCAAATCCAAATATTATAATTACAACACAATCAAAAGTTTACTTGAACGATACTACATCAACCAATTACTCTGAATGCTAGTTCTCCAAGGGTGCACTGTCATCATCAATGCGGATAGTATTGGTCCCAGTGTGTTGTCTTCTTCTAGAGAGTTGATGGAAAGATGGATGCAGGGCTTAATGAGGTCGTCTAGAAGGATCACTCAACAGGCCTAGTGAATGATTCAGTGATATGAGGGATCGGCTTCTCTAATAGTCCATCCCGCTTCTTCCCTCCACTTAGACACCTGTTCTTCTCTTCTCATGAAGCTTCATAGCCTAGCCCAAACTTATCAAACTTTTCAAAGATTGATATGAATGACTAAGTGCATTGCAGATGCGTGCCTAAGCCTTTTCCTTCCGCATACCCTTTTGTACCATGATTTGAGTAACAACCTAGTTTACTTCATGCATGTGGCCCTTCGCTTTACTCTGTGGGCTCTAGAATAGCTCAAAGTTACGCAATAAGTCATCACCATCCCTGATGCTCTCCATATAAGGTGTTGATATGGGTTTTGATACTAGGATCTCCTATTCCCTGTGCATAGTAACCATCAGATCGTCCTTGACAAATTTTACTGCCTCGTGTAGTGTGGACGACACGGCCCTTGCTTCATAGATCCAGGGTCTACCCAGCAACATGGTGTATGAAGAATCCATGTCCATGACCATAAATAATAGCTAAAAGACACTAGGACCGATCTCCAATGGGAGCATTATCTCTCCTAATATACTCATATGATTGCCATCAAAGGCATGTACGACCACCTATCATGGGACAACCTCATCTCGGCTGACTCCCATGGACATGAAAGTGGACAAAGGTATGACATTCAAAGATGACCCTCCATCAATTAATATTTTACCTAAAATGTGAACCCGGCATTTCACTGTAATATGTAAATAATATGGCACTTTCTCTAATCATCTCACTATTTCTTCATTGAAGAAGGTTATCATGTTTACATGTTTTATGGGATCAACCATGTTAATCATTTTGTTAGGCATTACAATGGGGCTAACGTGAGCCTCATTAAGCACCCTCAATAATGCCTTCCTATGCACATCTAAGGACAAAACCAGACCCAACAACGATATCTTGGAAGGAGTATTCTCCAGTTATTCCACCATGTCAAACTCACTCTGTCTCGTGATCTTGAGGAATTCCTCCTCCCCCTTTTCAGTTATTTGATTAGCATGACTACCCTTTTCTCTAGTATTCTTTCCCAAATTTTGTAGTTTCGCCATCTAGGGGACCATAGCACCTCCCACTTCTCGTAATACCACAAGGCATGACTACATTTGATACTTGATTCGCATGGATATCACCCATTGTCTTTGTTCTTATCTCATAATTCTATGGGATGGTGTGTGTGTTCTCGTATGTAAATGGTTGAGGTTTCCTCACCCTGAGATTCACACTATCAATATTTGAATCTTTGAAGAGTGGAACCTTGAGAATAACCCTTTCAACAACATTGATCTCTTCACAATAAGAGAAACCTTTTCTAGCTTCAACAACCCCTAGTTTTGTTAGGACCTGAATCCTGGTCTTATAACTCCAACGATCCTCGATGGAGTGCCCAAATTTTCTGTGATAGTAGTCATAGCGAGAGTCTAGATTATAGACCCTTTCAGCCCTCATGTTAGTTGTTGGTGCCACGATGCCATACCTTGTCTTCTTCAGACTATCAAAGAGGTGTTGTGTCGATATCTTCAAGTCGGACATGGTTTGGGATTGGATTTTTACTGATATTTGGCTGAACCTCATCTTCAAACTCGAAATTCCCACAAGCCATGAGCTTCCTTACTAGAATTTTGAATTGTTCGCAGTCCTTCATGGTGTGTCCCACCACATCCATGTGGTACTTACACGTTAGGTTCGCGTTATACCAATGTGGGAAGTTTGATTCGATAGAACGAACGGGGTACGGAGTGATCAGGTGACGCTCTAGTACTTATTGGTACAAGTTGGCATTAGAGATGGTCAGATTTGGAAAGGGAGAAGGTTTGGAAAGAATGTATTTGACTTGTAGTGAGCTTGTGTGTTTTTAGGTGTAGGGTGATTTTGGTTCTTTGTTTGGCGGAAAATAGGGTGTGCATGGTTGGAGATGTAAGGTCTGGGTTGGTCTGTGTAGGTATGGCTAGTGTAGTTTCAGGGTTGTCAGACGTTATTCACTTGGCATGTAGGTGTTGGCTCGAGAGAGGCGTATTATGACCTCCACTTTGTTGGTGGTGAACCTAGTATACCTTGTTCTCCTTATTTCTCGAAGGCATATTCATTTTAGTAGCATTACTATCTCCTTCACCTATTGACAATCATAGAAAGAGCACAAGAGCTCCATGGTATGACTTTATTTTTCTGAGCCCCGTGCTAGTAATGCTATCATGAGCCTTGAATTATGCCCAACAAGTCGTCTAAGTTTTTCAATTTTAAAGAAATTGAATATGATGAGGAAGTCTATAGAAGATTGGAGATGGAGTAAAGAAGAATAAAAATGGACTTTATTTATTACTATCATTTTTTTAAGAGGAAGGAATTACAATGTTTCTCTTCCTCTCCCATTTAAAAGTACACATGTCCACTTCTAATCATCAATAATAATAACGTTGTCTTGTTCTTCCTCAAGATCTTCTGAATTCTAAATTCTCCTCCCCGACTTTTACTTCCTTCTTCTACTCGGGATTCATCCATCCCAAAGATTCCCTCCGATTCCTGATTCCTTGAGTTGTGTTTTGGTAATCACTAAACAATGTTCTGATCTTTGCAGGAAAGTCGACCCCTGCCTTTCATACTATCCAAATATACAGACTCAAAAACTTCTAGCTAATCATAGTTGAGGATCTCCCATTGTTCCAATAAAGACACAGACCTGTGTCTCCATATTTCTTTGCATTCCTCCACTTCCTTAGTGATCCTTGTGTTAGCTTCCAATTCTTTTTGCTTATCCTCTTCCTTCAAGCTAAGTTCGACACTCATGTTGTTGCATTCAGACTATAGCTCATATGATTTTCACTTGTACCACTTTGTCTTGCTCTTAGCCCTTGACCAAGCTTCTCGATATTTGGCCATTTTTTGTTGAACTTCTTGCAAACGAGAGACCTGCTCTACCAAGTGAGCAATCTGACTCTATCCCTCAACAACTTGTTGTTGACTTGTCTTGATATTTATTTCCATATCTGCTACACTCATATCTCTGAGATGGATGGCTTTCTAGAAATCCTCTAACTGCTCCTTTGACTCAGCCTTATGTTGAGCGTCTATTGCCATAGCTTGTCTCTAGGCTTCTAATTGTTCTTTAAGCTTACGGATCTCAACGAAAGATTCAGTTTTGGCAATTTATAGAGTAGTTGGGCGCATAAGCTTCCTTTTTATATTTTGAGCTCCTATTTTAGCTTCATAATCTCATGGTCATTCCTCAATATTTGGATCTAAGCATCTTCTCTTTTGCCATAAACAATGCTCACCTTCTCCCTAAGGGATTCTACCATTCCATTTAGCTCCTTCTCCCTCGAGGATAGATTCTCCTCTCTTGATAATGGCGGCGCGATCACCACTTCTCCGACCGTAGAGGCCCTCCAAGTGTCATTTTCAAGTGTGTTATGGACTCTTGCTACCCCTTGTTGTTGATCTTCCCTGATGACCACGTCATCCCAGGCTTCTTTGACCTTCTTTACTAACTCATTGTACTCTCCATCGAGGTGGATGACATTGTTAGGCTCATGAATTGGTTTAATCTGCATCCGTCCAAGTTGTCGTAATATCAGGTCTAGGATGTAGAAGAAACATCCATTGGTGCTAGTAGAGGCATATTACTATGGTAACCATACCAGATGATCATTCTCTTTTGTGGACACTAGTAACACATCCACCTATAATCGCTTATAGTGAGGCGCTTCAAAGTGGCCTGCCATTGAGCCATTGTATCCTCCTCAAGTGTAATACTATTGAAATCCATCATCACGCGGTTGGTGAAGGCTTGATACTTGACAACATACACATGTGTGAGAATCCACACATAAAATAAGTGAGCATAACACCAGATTTTACAAATCCTTTTTTTATGACAGTTGGATAGAGCAATGAATGTATCCCCCAGGATTGTTGGCACATGGTTAGACTTCCATTTGAAAACTTTGTAGAACACCCCTATGGCCTCGAATCTGACCGTATCAGGAACTTAAGGGAATAGGATCAACCCAAAAATGAGTAGGACTAATGTAGGCTTGACGACTTCCCAATCTTCTAGGTCTACCAACTTCTATAAGTGACGTTCTAGAGCACTTCGTAGCCAACCCTGATGTTTTTTCTCTCAACACGGTGCACTAGATTTAAAACAATTATCTTCACATTATGTTCGTTGGAGCTTGACCTCCTTGAATATAAATTCCATGGCCTTTCCAAACTAAAAGTAATAGTCCGTATTCTTCTACCATTGGGACCGTGTCTAACTGCGGTAGCTCAAAAACACCTAGGTCGCTATTCCAATATTGTGTTAGTACATTGAGGGCTGCAATGTTGACATCCACAAACAAAAGGTCATACAGTCTGCCATATTCTATTAGGAACTAATTCTGAACTTCAGTTGGAATCTTCTTGGCGATAACCCTGAGACTATCAAGTCTCGCTATCTTAAAATCTGCCTTTACCCCTTTTCTCTCTCTAACATTAGTATTATTAGCACTTAGTTGTGATTTCATGGCCTCTGGATGTACGGAACAAGACATCATTGGTAAAAGATCCTAAAAAATATATGACAATGTTAGTCCTTTCACATATGTGGAAGCAATGGATGTAAGACTTGATGTATGTGTTTCACATAAGTGATAAAATAAATGTTGTAGTGACATGAGTGTCGCTTGGACCCCCATTTGCTTTTCTTTTCTCTTTTTTTTTTTTTTGATTGATTGATTTTTTTTTTGAAACGTGACATTCATAAAATTGAATGGATGGTTGTATAAAAAAAATGTTATATGGGTGCATGACATGCTTGTATGTGAGTATGTCATGCAATTTTTTATACATGAGATGCCTATAGATTCTAATATGAAATGATTTTTTTAATTCATGGTATGCACAAGGATGTTATTATTTATTTCCTTTTTTGAGCATGGCATGCATATAGATGCTATTATGACATGATTTATTTTACATGCATGGATGCAAGTGTGTAATGCATTTTTTTATATACAGGACATGCTTATACATTCTACTATAAAATGATTTTTTCATGAATGCATGTGGATGGACTTATGAAATGTTTTATGTGAGCTGTCCATCGTGACATTAGGATACCCAAGTGTAGTGGCACCCTTACACTACTCAGGCTTATATGATGGTGAGTTATTATGATGTTAGATATAAGTTTTGTTGTCTTTATGACAATTATGAAATAAATAGCAATAAAATGTGTACTCATGTGTCCTATACAAGGGTATTTGATCCTACAAGGTTTGTTCAAATCTAAAAGGCCAAAACCCTAAGGCGAAGTTCTAAGGTCCATATATGCAGAATTAAATGGTACTAGACTTTCTCTAGGTCGTCGATCTGTCATCACTAGTGGAAGCTAACGATCTAGATATCACAAATATAAGACGAAAATGTGTGAGACACCATAGGGTTCATATCTATAATATCCACTAACAACCTGAGTGATACATTAGTGTAGTATTGAAATGTACACGAAGACACAATGACGACAAGCCGATGTATCCTTAACAATAGATAAATAGGTCTGATAGACAGCAAAGTAACAATACATGATAATGCAGTGTGTGTGGAAATGTACAAATCTCAACAATATCAATGTATTAAAACATAATAAATTACTCTAAAACTTGTACACGATAATCAAACACAACTTCTATATATAAGAGTTAAATATATACAACATAAATGTGGTTAAAAAAAGGTTAAAATTAAAATAATGAATAAAATATCCACATAATTAATCATAATAGGTCTAACTCTCAGCTATCTCTAATGGAGTCATCATGTTGTCGCTACCCCACTTTCATGGACGCGACGAGAATAATACAAATAAATACAATGGAGTCTCCAACAATATTTTTTAGAAGGCAAACATGAAAAACGAATTTAAAAATAAGGATTGATCTACTCACAAATAAAAATTAAGTTCAGGAGTCGATTACGGATGAGGAAGGTGTTAGGCACCTCATACCACCTGTGTAAAAATGGTACCTAGATCAATAATGTGAATATTCATTCAAAACATTGAGTTTACCCTCATATTATTACACAATAGAAAGACCAAAAACATATTTTTAATTCTTTTGAGCCTGAGAGAAAAGTGTCTACTCCTATGTATCTCTAGCTACAATAGAGAAATCAAGGCTACAATAGAGAAAAGTGTTTACATTGATTTTATTAATTATTGTTTTTTTTAAATTAACAAGACGAGGTAACACAACAAGGAACTAGTCTTATAGAGCACTACCCTTCTTGCTTTAGTTAACAAAAAATAACGTGACAAGGAACTAGTCCTATAGTGCACTATTTTACATTGCTATTATTAAATTATTGTTTTTAAAAAACTTATAAGGTGGGGTAGCGCGACAAGGCACTCGTCCTATAATGCACTATCCTTCTTTGCTTTAAACAACTTAAAATTGCGCGATAAGTAACTAGTCCTATAGTGCACTACCCCTTATTGTTGTAGACAACATAAAATAGTGCAACAAGGAACTAGTCTTATAGTGTACTATGTTACATTGTTTTTATTAAATTAGTTTTTTAATATTTATTTATTTATATCTCCTTCTTTTAGTCATACTTTTTACTATAATTTATATATATAAAAAGTATATAAAAAATAAAAGGAAATTAAAAAATTATATAGAAACAACATTAAATAAAAATAAAATAAAATAATAAAATGGTTTAGACTTAAAACTAATGAAAAGAAAGATAAATAAATAAAAAGTAATAAAATAGAATTGTGATTTAGTGTTAGGGTTGTCATGGGAGACAACCCATATGGTTGTTGGACCACCACACCACTAGCGGCTTGACGGTGGCGAGACCACCACCTCCTCTAGTCGTGGTGGTCACACCAGCACAAACAGGGGAAGAGGCCCCTACATGAACAACCCACTTTTAGGCGGAGGTTTGTGGCATCGTAGAGTTCCCCATGACCAAATAGCCATTGTGGATGAGCGGTAGTGGCACAGCGAAGTTGTTGCCCTTCCCTCTTGCTTAACTTGCACACCTAATTATAACTTTCTATTTCAGCATATTCATGGCAATGGCATATAAAAATGAATAGAAGAAAAAACATGGTAAAGAAGAATATTGGTCTTTTAGTTTGTTTGATTACTTAGATTGAGGGTGAAGAAGATTATGTTAGCCTCTTTTAGCGTTGTCTTCTTTCCTACTTCGGTTCTCCTTTTTTTTTTGGAGTGCCTCTTTTCTTTTATATGTAGGGTTTTCTCAAAAATCCTCTCATCCTTTCTAAGTTAGAAATATAAAGGAGGAAGATTAGCATTTCCAACCCTAATCTGAATGGGCGACAAACAAGCTCAATTACCTCTATCCCTAAATTTTAATCCAACTTTTATTTACTCATTATTTTATTCTTATTTTTTTTTTAAATTAAAATTATCTCGGATCAAAATTGAGTGTTTACACACGCTATATTTTTTATCAAAGATATTTCATTTTCTTGTATGCAATTGAAAAAAAAAACACATAAATAGAAATGAGTGGTAGGCATGTACCAAGTTGGGTCAAACAAAGCTTGTCCATTACCCGACCTAAAATATAATATAGGGCTAATATTTTCACTTGAACCCCAAGATAATGGAATCCAATACAAAGTAGATCCAATACTAAACCAAATCTATAAATAGATAATTGTGTTTCATTTATCTCTCTCGGCACACAATAACGTGTGTGTTAGCATACATCGCGACGTGACAAAAAAATAAAGGTAGGTTTTCTTCTTTATGGATGTGGTAGGGCTGGAGTGTTGATCTTTCTACTAAATTTGAGCAAATGCCGACCCTGTACCACCTGGGTGGGTTCATGAAAATGCACTCTGACACTCAAGCCAATATATGTAAAGATGTGTAGAGAGAAGGCGAAATGAGAGTATATGAGTATGGGAGTGTATATGTAAAATTCCTTATGAAGGGACTCTCCTATTTATAGAGGTTAAGTGAAGCATATTTCATAGTCGGGTGCCTTAACCGTGACGAGATGTCCTATCAGGTCTGCCTACACTAGCGCGACCTGCTTTATATGTGTTGGGCTGTTCTGATGCGTATGTGTTGTATTTGGCCTAATACTTTAGCCATGGTGGATATTTTGTCACAAGTCCGATATGTTGTAGTAGTACATTAGGCATGTCCTCACTGCATGGAAGAGGGTAGTAGACAGTGTTCAAGCGGCATGTTCGAAACTACAGTAATGTGTGTGTTGTTTAGGCGATGTGTTAGTCTTGTAGCAAAGGTCTATGGTTTTATAGGTAATGAATAGGTCATATCTTGTCATTCTCATCCTTTCCTTTAGTTAGGTCGGCCATCCGGGCGTGGTCGACAACCGCGTAGGATAGATCTTATACACTAGGTGGTTGGTCGTTGCCCTATAAGTTGGATGGTGTTTGACCAGCCTAGAAACTAGGATGGAACAAATGTCCTCGTTCTAATTGTATGGTCAGGCATGGTCATGCCATCGAACTAATATAGTGATGATGCTGATTCTATGGACGGGTCGGTCTTGGCGATCGACTTGTTTGCTAACGGGAGAATATTTTTCAAAAATCTAGGTGAGTCGTGACATTGCAATAGGAATCAAAGATGGCAAGTGCGATTGACGTACTTAGTTTTGATGAAGACATGAACTTGAAGAAGACAAAGTTTAGATGAATGCTTGAAGACGAAGACAACTTTACAAAGCAACATGCCAAGACTCAAGGTTATCATAAATTTAGGGAACTTTTATGTTTTATAGAAGTCCTAAGATGATTATTTTCATTCATCCATACATGATTTGATAATGTTCATGCATTAATCATACATGATTTTATAGCATAAAGTAATACATATTTTGATATCATGCATTGCATATTCATTCATCATGTAGGAGGTTCATTTCATTTTCAAAGAAACTACTCTTCATCCCTTTTAATCAATTAACTTGAAGAGATAATCAATTATCCTGTTATAAAATCTAATAATTGATTAGACAATATGATAATCGATTATTCAGAGTTCTAGTAGTTAAATATTTTTGTCTTATGGTATCGATAATCAATTATGTCCATCAGATATTATGTTTTTAGCTTATCGATAATCGATTACGAGCTTATATAATCGATTAGATAAACGGAAAACAGTTTTGTATAAAAACTGTTTTTCTTCTCATTGGTTCCGAATGCGAGTTTTCAAAATTTCATATTTTTCAAGAACTCTCTGAGTGATATCTTCTGTTTGATTTGAGTTAGTGTTTCTTTGAGATTAAGAGAGAAAAGATACAAAATTTCATATTTTCAGTAGATTTCATATTGAGAAAAAACCTTGCATAAATCATCATTAAAATCTAGGGGTTCTTGTGACATTTTTGTTTGTAGGTTTTAGGTCTGAGTTTATTTTCTATATTAGCACAATAAGATACAAAGTTACTCAGATTCAGTTTTTCATTTTAGTTGAGTGAATTAAAGAAATTGTCAAGGGTCTTGAGAATTAGTGGTGAAATCCTAGCTGCGGTTGGGTTGAGATATTCACTGATACAAGGATAATAGAAGTGAGTTAGGATAAGTTGAGGCCAAAACCATAGGTGGTGAGGATTATCTATAGAGGGTTGAGGTTCAAACCGACCAAGGATCTCCATATTTGATGTGAACCCTTTTTGGAAGGTTCTTATGCACGATCTATCTTAGTTGGTGATGGCAAAGCTCATGGTTGAATGGAGCCTTTGATGAATGAGTAAGCAGCAGAATTGAATAAGTAAGATAAAAGAATATGGATAAGATTTGAGGTGATAGACGCCACAACACTTGAGGTGTTGATAAGCCAAGGTGATGCTCGCCACAAGAACTTGGTTCTTGATAAGAACTTTAAATCTTGGTCTAGCCAAGAAGGTTTGGAGAATGCACAATGCTCTCACAAGGAATTAATCCTCAATTCATTATGAATTATACTCAATTTAACTTTTTTATTTCATGGTGAAAAGCATACATATATAGGCAAGCTAAACTTGGCTCCCACACTTGAGAATAGACAAGGCATTAAAGGCCTAATTCGTCGTGATCCAACATAGGATACCATTTGACAAATAGGCTATTCCTACACATGCTTAATTCGGATAACATATGCCTAATTACAATCAAGACTAGAATTAAAGACATTAAACATAAAGAAGAAAGCATAGGATTCTTATTGATGCTTGTGAGCCCACGACTTGGTGAAGTGAATAGCCTATGATCCCTTTCCTCATTGATGTCATGGATTAAGACATGAATCACATGGTGAAATTCTTGTCTTAAAGTTAAAGCTCTATGGTTGAAGAATGAATGTAGATGGAATAGGATTCCTTTTCCCAAATATACTCCACGGCTAGAATTGATTCTTCTATGAAAATAAGGTGAAATAGGAGTTAAGTCACCCTTAAATGTGTCCCACGGCCTAGAATTGATGAGCATTGGATGCCATCCTCAATAGTAGAAATTCCCTCGGTCAAATGAAGTTTCCTTGTGAGCTAAATAGCCTAGAATGTCATTGGGATGTTTATGTTCAGCAAGACGAGCCCCCAACGGTTAGAATGTGGTGTTAAACCACCATTAATGATAACATTACGGCCTCCAACGTGCGCTTTGAGATTCCCACGAGCAACTCTTCTCTAATAGCTTTGAATTTAACTTAGAAAGTTGTTTGATGAATTGTACCCAGCTGAATTACGCTCCAACGCTCCAAACATGGTATAAAGTCACCATTAATGCTCCATTTAAGACACTCACGGTTGTAATCATAAATCCCATGAGCATTTCCTCTCCAACAACTCTATTAATCTTTATTTGCCTACCAAGTAAAAATATACAAAGTTAGAGTATCGTTGGTTCATAAAAAATAAAAGTTGGTCCAAGCGTTAAAGTGTCGGTTACACTTTTAGGCTTGTTTTAAGTCCCACAAGCCATTTTTCAAAATATTCAATATTTCTGGGAAGTTTTATTAAATAAACTCTGAAACAAAATATGCTAAGTGTTGGTAAAAACTTGACCCACACAATTATTATTAAAATTAAAAATGACCCACACTAAATGTGTTGGCTAGGCTTGACTCGGTCAGTCTACGCTTAACGCCAAGCTTGGCATGCTAGGTACATGCGCCAAGATAGAAATTATGACCATGCCAGATTGGCCCAGCACCTGGCTCAGGACATGGTGAGACAGGCCCCTTGTCTCGGTCAGATGAGCCTTATGTGCATAGGCATGTGCCTCGACCAGGCTTGGTGCCTGATGCATCTGGCCCCATGCCATAGTCAGATTTGACGCCTTGGCCAGGCCGTTGGCCTATCTCATTCGCATAGCATGGTCCCTCTTTGGCTCGCTTATAACCATGGACCATGACGCAATTGGGCATCTTTGAACCCCCCATTGGGCTAACTTTGGCTCACCATCATGGATCAACTCTATGAGTTATCCAGGGGAATTTTAAGCCATTTTTGCCCGTGCCCTAGTTCTTGGGTCAATCATGCCTTCAAGGCCATCATAATCAAGCTTGGTCTCCTTAGGTATTGCATCAATCGTCTGAGAAATAAGTCTTGTATTGATTAGAAGTGCGTTTTGTAAAAATACACTGATTTTCATGGTGAAGAAAAATCTCCCAAGACCAGAAGGGGATGCTTGGATGTAGTTTGCAAGTGGACATGCAAACGAACTAAGATAAAATCTCTTGGTACACTTTTCTCTATCCTTAATATTTTTACCTTTTAGTTTTTACGCATATTGGTTTTGATTCTTTATATTGCTTAAATTGAATCTTAATCTGTATATTCTTTTTAATATATTGTTATTAAGAAATTGAATAAGAAAGAATTTTTTTGGTGAAACTTGATTAACAAGAAACTTAATTTTCCAAGACTTCAATATACTGAATAATTGATTACTTACTGCCAATAATCGGTTACTTGGTAATTAATCGATTAATCTTAGCAATAATTGATTATCCTGGTGTGTATTTTTTATATTTGTGATTTACTGGAAAAGCGGCTTTAGTGAACAGATCCACCTATTCACTTCCCCTCTAGGTCTGTTATACTCTAATTTTACCCAACAAATGGTATCAGAGCTAGTATGACTGTGCTAGCTTAACCGCTTAGATCGTTGATCCTAGACATAGAGCACTATGGGCTTCACTAACCCTTTTGGCGGCAATGGTGTATCCATCAACCGTCTTCCGGTCTTTAGTGGCAAGTAGTACACCTACTGGAAAGTTTGCATGAGAATATTCATGAAAGCTATCGACATGGACATTTGGGAAGCTGCAGACAATAGTCCCTACACCCCACTACACCTAGTGGAAGGTAAGACAAAAGAGAAACTAAAAAGCCAAGGGACGGATGATGAGAAATGAAAAATCCAGCAAAATTTAAAAGTAAAGAACATCATCACGTATGCGCTTTCATATGACTAGTTCTTTAGAGTCTCACAATGTAGTAGTGTTAAGGAAATGTGGGACACCTTATAGGTTACCTACGAAGGCACTAGAAAAGTCAAGTGTGTGCGACTAAATGTCTTAACGCATGAGTATGAGTTGTTTAGATTGTTTCCTAATGAGTCAATGGGTGATTTGAAGAAAAGGTTTACTCATAGTTAATAAATTCGATGCATTGGATATATCTTTTGCCAAAGGTGAACTAACAAATAAAGTGTTGACATGTCTTGACAGGAATGACAGCCCAAGGTAACGGCCATCATGGAGTCAAGGGACATGGATTCTATGAGTCTTGCTACACTTTTTGGTAAACTCCAAGAGCATGAAATGGATTTGGGACGCTTGACATTGCATGAGAAATTAGATAAAAAGAAGAAGGGAATCTCTATTAAAGCCTCTACATCACAAAGTCAAGAAGAGACACTTGAAGATTCTGATTCTGACGATGAAACCTTGACGCTTATGGTGCGAAAATTCAGAAAGATCATCAAAAGGAAAGGTGGGCTAAAAAGGTTTCAACGGAAAGAAGCCAAAGATTCAACTAGAAAAGGCAAGGCTCCCAAGGAATGCTTCACTTGCCATGAATGTGGAAAAGCCGAACATATGACATATCAATGCTCAAACAATCTTAAAAAGGTTGAGAAAGATAAGAATAATATTCGGGACTTCAAATCGAAGAAGGCTTACATCGTGTGGGATGATCCTGAAGGATAGTCAACATTGAGCACCTCAGAGGAGGAAGAAACCACAATGTTGTGCCTAATGGCCCATACTCAAGATTCTTGCAAATCAATTAAGCATGGAGAATCTAGTGAGGTACAATCTTTTAAACTAGTTCATATTCGGATAATTTTAAAAATTCACCTACGTATGATGAACAATAAAATGCCTTTGATGAACTACATGAATAAGTAAAGAAACAAGCTATAATTAACGTAGATAGAAAAAGAGTCATTCTTTTGCATGAAAAGAAGCTAGAATTTGAAATGGATTTGAGTCGAGTTGTTGATAGTTCACACGACCAACTAATTGAATGCATAGTTGAAACAAATTTGATACTTCGCCTTGAATCTCTCACATGTGCTTGGTTCGAATTTGAATGAGCAATTGAAGTGTTTGGCCGAGATCCTCAACATGTTGACTGAGCCTAGATTACTCTATGTGCCTAGTTTGAATTTGAATTGTGCTGATCAAGCTTGGCCAAGTGGCCACACGCCAAGCGGATGGGATTTGGCTTATCTTCACGCTAAGCATCTTGCATCTCACGCATAGCTTTGAATTGCCACGGGCCTAACACCTTGCCTAGATTTATCTTTGTCGATATTACATACTTGCAACAAGATATTCTACACACCTAGTGCCTTTATCTTCAAGCTAAGTGGTTGAGTTTAGCACCATGCTTGCAACAAGATAATCTCCACGGTTTGGCCATGGAATTTGAATACAATTTGAGTTCATGTTTTCATCCACACGCATAAACTGTGCCTAAAAATCCTCCCAAGATAAACACACATTTATTTGCTTCAAAATAATAACTAAAACATGCATAAAGATAAATAACAAATCCATGAAGATAAATGACAAATCCTCAACTGCATGTGGGTCAAAACAAACCCACTTTATTTGAATGCAATAATAAACATATTATGAACCCACCACAAGGTTCTGGCCTTAACGTGGTTCCCCAACTTTGGTAGATATGACAAAATGGACTGTCTAACCCGTTTCGCCCGTACCCGCAAAAGCCTGCAATATTTTATGTGGTTGCGGGCATGCTCACATTATCTTAATGGACAAAGTGGTATGCCCTACCCATTTTAAAATGGGCTAATGAGCATGTGTGCGGTCCACGGACATAAATAAGAAATATAAAAATAAAAAATTAATACAATAAAATAGATAAAAATTTAGATAAAGTAGTTGAATAGAATTTGTTTTTTAAAAAAACTTTAATATTTCATATGAAATTGAACAAACCATATTACATTACAATCTTTTTGAGACATTAAATCAAATTACATAATAACTTATTTGAATTTTTCTCCTTTTCTTTAATACATAAAGCTCACACGTCACCCGCATTTCCTAATAGAAATGTCTGCAGGCATGGCGGGCAAACGGGTCTGGTAAAATGGGCAAAAAGAAAAATTTTGTATGTCCTACCCACAAAAATTTGGGATTATGCGGTCCGGCCCGAGGGCTTTGCCCATTTTGCCATCTATAATCTTGGGCAATGCAATGAATGGGCTTGGTTTCCTCCTTGGGCCACTTTGGGATTAATCCATGATGAAGCTCACGAGTTGCTTGACGGCTTGTTGTGCTTTCCTAACCATTGCCCTGGGCATGGGTCCTACTAGGTCACATATGGCCTCTTCATCAATGTGGGGCTCTATTAGGCTCACATCATCAACAATTTTCTTCCGACAATACTCAACATGGCCCACATCCTAAATCATTCCCTCATCCTACACACGGCCAGGCATTTCCAACCCCTCACTCACGGATCCTACGTCCACAATCCCCCTTCCAGCCCCACAATCCTTCCAAATACCACCCCAGACCGCCTCCCTTGCTACATACAACTAGTCTAACCACACATCAAATCCACAACCACGCCCACCAAAATTACAACTCATGTCCTTTCATGGATCTGAACCTCTAGACTGGATTTCCCACGAAGAGAAATTCTTCCAACTCTACCTTATTTCGCAGGACCAACTGATGCCCATGATCTTCCTTTATATGTAAGGATAAGCTTTGAGCTGGTTTAAGTGAATGTTTCATAACTCCCAACTCTCTGACTAGAATACCTTTACATGGGATTTGGAGACTCGTTTCGGTCCCTCCGCCTATAGTAACCATCAGGCGGAACTTTTCAAGGTGAAACATCAAGGATCAGTAGCTGATTATCAACATTGGTTTGAAAAACTGTGCAATAGTATATGGGGGTTATTAGAGGAAATCATTCTAAATTGTTTAATTTCTGCATTATTAATAGAAATATGTTGTGAGTTGACTATCATATGCCCTCATTCTATTTCAGAAGCCTTGGGGTTTAGCCAAACTAGTGGAAGTTAAGGTCCATGATTCCAACCAGTCAACATTTAGACCAAACAGACCACCTTTGTTACCTCCCCCTTTCACAATCCCTAAGCTGACTCATCAGGCCCAACCAACTCCACCCCCCAAAACGACCAAAACACCACTACCCCTTCGTCGGATGATCGTTGCTCAGATACAGGACAGACGAGCACAAGAGTTGTCCGACAATTGTGGTGAGAAATTTCACCTAGGGCATCGGTGTCACCCAAAGTTGTTTTACTCATGTTGAATGACAGTCCCTTACTCTGTCTAGATGATAACCTATGTGGTCCAAATTCAGTTGTAGAGGACCGTACAATGGCAGAATGTGAGCCTATCATGAAATGATCTTATCCAATTTCACATCTCAGATCAAGCTTTATGTGGGCAGCTTTCACCAAGGACCCTCAAGTTTTCAGGTTCTATTTATGGGCATTTCGTGACGGTACTCGTAGACACGGGAAGTTCCCATAACATCTTACAACCTCATTTAGCTACTTACCTGAACTTCAATATCACTCATACTCCCCAGTTTCCAGTGATGGTGAGAAATGGATAACACATATAATGTAGTGGGTTATATGAACAAACACTGATTATACTCCAAGGCTGGGAATTTTGCATTCCTTTTTACCTACTACCCATCAAAGGGGTTGACATGGTGTTGGGCATCGAGTGGATTTACACTATGGGACCTATTATATCTGATTTTTTGATACCATCCATGCAATTTGCGGTGGGCCAAGCTACTATAACACTTACTGGGGAGAATTCCTACTCCATCCAACCATCTACCTTCCATCAACTCTCTAGACTATTTCACACTAAAAGTCTCGCTACATTCCATACCATTGCCATACAACCAATCTTACAAACAAAGACAACCTCTCATGCTCATACAGATCCTATTACACACCCCCAAACAAAATCTCTCCTACACACATATCATACAATATTCCAAATACCCACAACTATACCACCCCCGGTCCCCCCAAGCCCATGACCATAAATTCCTCTAATACACTCTTCTACCCCAGTAAATACTAGACCCTATCGATACCCTCACTCACAAAAAGAACTTATGATTATTATGGTCAATGATATGTTACAAGTTGGAATTGTCATTCCCAGTACAAGTACATTCTCCTCTCTAGTTCTATTAACTAGAAAAAAAAGATGGAAACTGAAGGTTTTGTGTGAATTACAAGGCACTCAATGCCATTACTATTCTAGATCGTTTTCCAATTCCCATGATTGACAAGTGGCTTGATGAGTTGGGTGGCGCAATGATCTTTTCCATAATAGATCTATGCTCGGGATACCACCAGATTTAGGTTGATCCGGTGGATACGCACAAAACAACTTTTAGAACTTTCGACGAGAATTATGAATTTCTGGTCATGTCTTTCGGTCTAACTAATGCCCCATCTACATTCCAGAAAGTCATGAATGATTTACTCAGGCTACATTTACACCATTTTGTTCTAACTTTTTTTGATGATATACTTGTCTATAGCACATGTTTAGATGATCATTTTCTTCATTTAGAAATTGTTTTGCCCTTATTCGATTCAAATCAATTTTATGTGAAATTGACTAAATGACAATTTGGGGTTAATTCAATTACTTATTTGGGTCATATTATATATGCAACTGGAGTACAACCGGGTTCGAATAAAATACAGGTCATGGTGGATTGGCCACAACCTCATTCTCTCACGGCCCTTAGGGGTTTTTAGGGCTCACCAACTTCTACAGAAAATTTGTTAAGTGGTATGCCTCTCTCGCTACTTCTCTCACCAATCTGCTTAGAATTAATAAGTTTACATAGACACTAGAGGCTCAACTAGCCTTTACAAATTTAAAACATGCAATGACTAAAACCCTTGTCCTACATCTATCTGACTTCTCTACTACTTTTGAAGTTGAAACAAATGTGTCGGCAGTTGTCATTGGGGTTGTCATGTCACAGTCAGGCCATCCCATTGCCTTCTTTAGCAAAAAGATGGTTCCCCGCATGCAACACGTCTGAACCTATGTTTGGGAGATTTTTATTATAACAGAGGCGGTAAAAATGGCGTGAGTATTTAATTGGGCGGAAGTATCAAATTTTAATAGACCAACAGAGTCTTAAGCATGTCATGACACAAGGCATACATACTTTAGAACAACAAAATTGGGCTACCAAACTTATATGGTTTCAATATGAAATTCGGTATAGAACGAGTACCTCGAATAGAATGGCGGATGCTCTCTCTCGTCGTCTCGATGAGGAGGCAGTCATGTCATTCCTCCCATCATCGATCCCCACCCTCTTGGACCAGTTGTGCATCCACTACTATAGTTCCTCAAGCAAACAATTTGTACAGAATAGTGAGACAACCCCACATATGAAACAAAAATTTGATTTTTCTAATGGAATCCTATTTTATGGTGAAACAATTATTATATTTGGCATGTCGGAGCTTAGGAATCACATTCTGACCGAATACCATTCCTCTCCCGCAGCAGGACATTATGGCTTGATGCATCATGTTACTAGTCAGGTTTGTATTGAGATGGAAAGATGTTTATCAAATACTACATAATCTGTCAACACAACAAATATTCTCCATCAAAACATAATGGAATGTTAAAACCTGTGAAAATACCACATCAAGTGTGGGAACATTTGTCCATGGATTTCATTACTCATTTACCTATGTCTCATAGCCATACTTTGATCTAGGTGATAGTGGACTGCCTCTCGGTTCATGGCTGAATCGCTAGCCCACCGAATTTTGGCAGAAGCGGGTTGACTACATGGTGTGCCTCGTACTATTGTTTCAGACCGAGATCGACTGCTTGTAAGCTCCTCCTGTCGATATTTTTTTTCGGCTACTTGGCACAACCCTTTGTTTCAGCTCCTCCTACCACCCCAAACCGATAGACAAACAAAGGTGGTCAACAGGTGCCTTCAGACCTACCTCCGATGCTTCACCAGCGCACAACCCACTAACTGGTTTCGGCATCTTTCTTTTGTAGAGTATTGGTATAATAATTCCAAGGACTCTTCCACTAGGTTTTCCTAATTATAAGCCCTCTATGGGAGTACTCCACCAACATTGGTGAGTTTTATGGAAACAAACAACAACTCCACATCGACTCGAGATCTTTTACATGACCGGTCCATGCTATTATCTACACTCAAACAGAACCTATTAAGGGCTCGGTAGACAATGGTAACTCAAACACAAGTAGGGAGGAAAGATATCCCTTTAACACACAGGTGTGGGTTCTTTTGAAGTTACAACCTTATCGATAGTCTAAGGTGGCCCGCCGATCGTGCCATAAGCTTTCTCCGCGGTTCTATGGACCGTACCAAATAACTCATTGTATTGGTTCGAAGGCTCACAAACTTTCCTTGCCACCAACAACACGAATCCACCCTATTTTTCATGTTTCTCTACTCTGAAGATTCTATGGAGACCCCATGGCTAAACATGTGCCATTACCTACATCCATAAAAGCATCTACCGAGGATGAGTGGAGGCTACCAACTGAGAAGGGTTTTAGTGAGAAGAAAGAAGCCCCATTGGGGTGTGGTAGTGGGAAGATGGCAAGTATGGTAGTGGGAAATAAAAGGGGGTTGAAAGAAAGAGAAGATGGTTTACTAAAGATGGAGCTTTTACAAGAGAGAGAGAGAATCACTAATTGTATTTCAAGTCAAATTCCAATAGTTCATTCTTCTTCTCAAGTGGAGAAATTAAGTGTTGATCTAATTCCAAGGGAACCCTCAGATTTCGAAAGAAAAAAATTAATATCTCCCTCCAATGGTTTAAGTTTTCCAATTCCCCCCCCCCCCCCC
>NW_017722282.1:0-19578 GCF_001865875.1 Lupinus angustifolius | reverse complement strand
GGGAAGTGCACAATCAGTGACACAATCTAATTTGTATCATAGACCAATGAATCATAAAGTATCTTTGTACCACAACCCTTTATTACCATCAGATCTCTGCCACAAAGAGATCCAACCTTTTCAGACTATCATAACTCCCCCTGCCATTTCACATGGGACACATCAGCCAGATGCAATGGGCATTGAATAGTTCAAGCCACACGTCCACTGCCAGGAGCATGCACATCACTTCAAAACAAAATCCCACCCAAATGCTTCTATGGATATTTCCAGAATTTTCTCTACTAATTACGGTTTGGACCAGCCCCAGAATACACACCTTGAGGACAAGGTTTATCTGGAAGAGACGGGCAATGATAGAGCCCATAATAGGCCGAAAAGAACAAAGGCTCTTCCCAGCTGGCAAAAAGATTATGTTATGGAATAGTAATGAGTATATTCCCTTTTTTGTTTTAACTACTTTACATTTTTGTAATATCTAACCACATGTATGGTTGAGATCATTCTCATTTTTTTCCTTTTGTTTATATAAACTATATGGACTAAATGAAAAGGTACTAAAGATGCATATTAAGTAAAATTCCTTAGAGCTTATTTTTAATCTTCCCATAGAATCACTTTCTTCTTAACATGCAACCACATTGGACTATATTAGATATCATGTCATATTACATTCAAAAGTATTTTTTAATTACAAAATAATTCACAATGTAACAGTCACAATACATATTACAACGATTATAATAATTATAATCACAACTACAATCAAAATTTAAAACACCTAATTTAAGATGATATTATTATCCAATTCTATTTTCATACTTTAAAGTGTCCTGAATTTTTAATAAAATTTATCCTAACTTCCAATGCTACCATTTTTATTAAAGTAATATTCAATTCATTCTAACTTTTCGTTAATAGGTAGGCTGATAACAGGTGGGCTGAAACTAGTAGAGCTTTCTATTTAATCAAAATGTTGAAATGTTCTATAGTTTACCATGAACCTGGAGTTTTGGACGTTATTACATTAGAGGCCTCAGACAAAGATTTCCATTGTTCTTTCTGGCTGATTTCTACAATTATGTTATTCTCATGCTGTTTTTATTGTTGGTAGGATGGTGTTTCCAATTTTGGAGTGGTGTGGCTTGTACTGCCGTCTGATTTGGCACAATGGCACATATTACATTTCGGTGGAGGGTATGCTTGTTAAGGGGAGACTTTACTTTTCCTTGTTTTGAATGTGCTTCTAGTGCCCCTTCTTAATAAAAAATTTCCTTTACAAAAAAATAATGGAAAGTGCAGCTACACAGTTTGAACCGGGTTAATTATTTATTCATAAACTTAAGAGATTCCATTTATTATACAGAAACAATAGGAGTTGGAAGAGTTAGAATAAATTTTATTAGAGTCCTTAGATTTTGGTGCAAATAAAATCCCTAATATACTCTTTTATAAACAAACATCTGTATTAAAAGGAAGATAATCAAGTGATCAAACCATTCTATGTGGGACTTAACAAATTCAGGTCGGAACTTTTTACAAATCCAATAAACTCAAGAAATTATAGCTACTATTATTGAAAATAATAGAATTCCTTACCACAGCATGCCCAAGCATAATTCCTAAATTCCTCTTGCCTTTCTTCAACTTTGCAAATAATACTTATGAAGTAAAAATTATCCACAACATTTGTTCCTTTTGCTGCAGAGCAACCAAGCCTAGAATAAACTGCACTCTAAATACCTATAACAACATCACACAGTACTCTCGTCAAAATTAAATTATCCTTTGATGCAATCATGTCCAAGATGATTTGCCAAGGAAAAGCAAGAACTTTGGAAGGGGCTGGTATTTTCAAAAAATAAATAAATATAACATAGAGTAACCTGAAGGTAAAGAATAAATCCTCATATTATCATAATAGAATCTCAAAGAATCATGTAACAACTTGTCAAAACGAACCAAAAGTAATAACTCAAGCAATTGTTGACAATATATTGTTTAAAATTGTGGACCGCATCGCATGATGATGGTCGCAATATTATGGTTGTGGTGACTGCTGCAACCACATCACATCGCAATTGCGGTATGATACTAAATCACAATGATATGGCTACATCAGGTTACAATGCAAACTGTATGAGTTGCATCAGATTGCATTGGACCACATCAAGCCACATCGAATTTAAAATTATTGTTTTAATCACAAAAACATTGACATCGTCGCAATGATAACTATCACATTAACCATAATCATAACCACAGTTTAAAACACTAATTTAGAGAGGATTTCTTCCAAACAGAAAAAGCTTTATCCAAGATAAGTTCTATCTTTAACACATATCCCTCCCTTAAAGAAGCACTTAGCCTAGTTTCTTCAAAGTTTCCATATCTGGTCCACAAAATATTAACCCAAACACCATTGTCATCTCCTTTTACCACTCTTCACCTTCATTTTGCTAACTTAAAATTGAACCACTTCAATTTATTTAAACCAAACTCTCCCTCGATTTTATCTCCATATGTTAGTTAAAAGTAGAAAAAAGGTATTATATTATGAAACTTCACTATCTCATAAGGTTTTTTTGTCATTGTGGACACATATGAATATAATCATAGGTAGAAAAATTATTTTATATTAGATGGAATTAGAAGTTTAAATTTTGATCCATATGGAATGGAAGTTTATGCTATAACGTTGATGTAATCTAAATAAATTGATTCTTTTAAAAGTTATTGTAGATGGTATATTTTCAAAATTATATTTTTGAGGTTATTTCTTTTTTATTTGTCTCATTTTTCATAACTTCAAGTAGATAAATAAAAACTATAAAAAAATGTGATTGAAACTAGACTGAGTTAGGAAATTATAAGTATATACATATTATGAATACCCTTTTTGTCCAGCCTAAAAATAGCCCAAAATTTTATTTTAAAATTAATTAATATTACATCAACGTTATAGCATGAATAGGTGTCATGTTCCTTAAAATATTAAAAACTTGTCAAATAACTAGAACATCAAATGGTATCATGTTCCTTAAAATATACAAAAAAAGATTTAGTAATATAAAAGTGGTTAGCAAATTTTTAGAAGTTTAGGTTAATTTCATTTAATATGAATAGGTGTGCTAAGGTTATTAGGAGGGGCTAAAAAAAAAAGAGAAAAATTAGAAAAAAGAGAGAGAGAAAAGTATAAAAGGTTGAAGAAGGGAGAGAGAAAAGATTTTTGTGTGAGTAAGGATTCATCATAGCTGGTTTCATTTGAAAAACCGTGAAACCCTTTATCTGGCCAATCAACATGTATCGTGTGGCATACTCGTCAACATCTCCTTTGGTAAAGCCACATGGACCAACTAGAACACAACATGGATGTTCGCGTAACCCTCCCCTCGTAGACACACATACACCGGATCAGGGCTCTCATCCACAGAGGGAGATTCAGTGTGGTCAGGTGTATCCTAGGCTTTGTACACTCAATTCCACGTCCAATTAGAACACGACATGCAGGTGAGTCCACCTTCCGCGTATACATGCGATTGTAGCCAATCACATGTAGCCCAGTGCACTTTAGGCCCAATGCACCCTCACCTCCCAGCGAGTCAGAAAGCGCCATGGGCACCCCACCACAATAGCCATAACTTGTGCGACATGCAGGTATCATTGTTGCTCCTATCACAGTTCCAACACGTTTATTTTTTCTCTCTTTTATTTGTATTTGTATTAATTTGCACAATTAAACCATAATTATGTAATAAATATTTTTTTATTTTTATATACATCTCAGAAACTCCATGACATATAAAACAAAATAAATATTTTTTATATAGATAAATAGTAATAACTTTTTTATGATAAAATTCACTTAATTTAGCTAACAATCAAATCTTTTTCTATGCCTTTTTTTAGTGACTAAATATATTTCTTTTCTTGCTGTAACTAAATAATATTATTATTAACAAAAATAATAATATTTTACTAAAATAAATGAATTCTTAGGAAAAACAATTACTTGATTTTTAAAAAAAATACTTTTACATGACAATTCCATTATAAATGTTTATAAAAAATTAATAACTTTATGGGATTAATCTAAGGCTGGAGGCATGTCATGATAACACTTATTGTTATCATATCATCTTTGAACATGCACATTAGGATGCTTCTTTTCACTCAATTAATAATAAATAACCAAAAATATATTTTATAATTATTTTCAAACTTCTTTGAAATAAGATGAAGTGCGAACATTAGTTTCTATTGCTTCACCCTTTTTAAAGAGATAATTATTTTAGCAACAAACTATTTTAAAATCTAGAACTACATAGTTTTGATTCCTTAAAGCATTTAGGGATGTGTAGGAGCTAGATTTAATCTTGTCAGACACAAAAATTAATATTTTGTTTTAGACAAATTATTTTTAAATAAATTAAGGTTATTTAAATCGTGCAATTAGCAAAGGTACCGTTTAATTACGGGCGGGTGAGATGCTAATACCTTCCTCGATCTGTAATCGACTCTCGAACCTGGATATCAAAAATCCAAAAGCCCAATGTGAGTGGGCTAAAGGATTTTTCTACATTTTTTACCATAAAATGTAGTGGCGACTCTAAGAGGTCGTGCAGTAAAAAATCTAGGCGCAACATATATGAAATTATAAGTATATACACATGGAATTAAGCTCGAACATGTATCGTGGGTAAGGTTTGTTCTTATCTAACTCTAATTATTCAAACAAAATTTTCAAATAGAATGTTGCCTTAGATTTGAAGGTTTGTTTTTACTTTTTGCTTAGCTAATAGCAAGCAAACCGAGGTTTGAGAGATATCAAGGTAAGTAACTAGTAAAGAAATGAATACTAAGAAAAAGCCTTTGAGAAAGTCCTAAATTTGATGAGGCAGATCGAGCTCTGCTGGTGGACCAAAGATTCGTTGAAGTAGTTCTCACGCTTGCTTCGATGAACTAGTGATTTATTGAGGAAGTTCCTGTGCTTGCCACGTGGAACCAGGGTTTTGTTGATGTAGTTCTCGCATTTGCCATGATGAAACAGGGATTTGTTGAGGCAGTTCTCATGCTTACCATGAAGAACCATGGACTTGTTGAGACAGTTCCCACGCTTGCCATGATGAACTAGAGATTTTTTGATGTAGTTCTCGTGCTTACCATGATGAACTAGTGATTTATTAGGATAGTTCCTGTAGTTGCCATGATGTACCAGAGATTTGTTGAGGTAGTTACCGCGCTTGCCATGATGAACCAGGATTTTGTTGTGGCAGTTCTTGCGGTTGCCATGATGAACTAGGGATTTGTTGAGGCAGTTCTCGCGCTTGCCATGATGAACTATGGATTTGTTGAGGTTGTTCCAGCACTTGCCATGATGAACTAAGGATTTTTTGAGGGAGTTTCCCCACTTGCTAAAATAGAAAAAAATTAAATAAAGTTGTTAAAGAGAACATTTATATAAGAACTTTGATATTTCTTGAGAAAACCATATTACATTATAACGTTTTTGAGAGATTAAATCACACTACATCATAATTTACTTGATTTTTTCTTCTTCTTTTATTATATCAAGCTCGCGGGCCACCCGCATTGCCCACTAGAAATTCCTGCGGGCATGGCTGGCAAATGGGTCGGGCAAAAAGGCAAATTATTTATCTTTGTCCGCAAAACTTTGTGGGCTATGTGGGCCAGCCCACGGGCTTTGCCCGATTTGCCATCTAAAGTTATTATCCTCTTGCATTGCGCTTTCAAAATACGATTGATAATCTAGGTGGATCATGAATGGGTTTCATGGTTTCATACTCCTCCATGGGTGGCATAATTTGACGGGCATCCTCACAAGTTTCATGGACATTCAAATAAACACCACTGTATACAAGAGGTTCATTAGGAAAGTTAAAATCCATGCAAAGTACAAATTTTTATTTCTCGCTCATAGTGTTTGCACTAAATGTGTTTACGCTCGAACAAAGTTCCTCACTTTTATTTTCACTCAAAGTGTTTGCACTCAATGTGTTTACACTCAAAGTGGTTTCCTTACACTCTCTTTGCTTTTCACTCAACTCTTCCTTTATCACAAGTGTTTCACTCATGCTTTCTTTTGTTGGCTCGAGCTTCTCACTCCTCTCGTGCTTTCTTTTTCTCCTTATGATATTATAGCCCCTTTGAGCTCCCTAGAGAAATTGGTTGGTTCAAACTTCTATTGGATGACCTAGGGTTTGCTTTTCAATTTGTGGCGGAGGTCCCTTTGATAGGAATTCAGGGCATATCTCCTCTTCATCACAACCTTCATATCCTCTCAAGTATCAATTAGTTTGGCACCACACCTCCTCATTTCTTTATGGAACAAGTGCATACTCTTCGAGCCCCAATGTTACCACCATCATCTTTTTGCCTTCATTGTAATTGTGGTACTCAAACTCCTGCTCCAATTTTAGTTCCCACTCCAAATAAGCTTATGGGTTGTCTGTCCCCATAAATGAAGGGGATTTAATTTTAACCTCATCTAGCCTATCTTCATGCCTCCTCTCCCCATGACATCCTTCTTCAGGTGAACCTTTTCCACTCCTTCCTCCTCTAGGCCTCCTCCACCTTTCTGATTCGTGGTCATTTGAGTCACCATCAATTCGCCTCTCATTTTGAACCATCAATTGTTCTATTTGCCTTTGAAGAGCTTGGAGTTGAGTGTGCATCACCTGTAAGGATGTTGTCCTTGGGGCAAGGGTAGATATTCACTATGGTAAAACCATGTTTTTTTTCACTCTCTCACTTTTTGCTTCACTCAGTGTGTATGTCTCAATCACTCATGCTCTCCATGGGTTCTTAATTGAACTAAGCAATCAATAATTTCTAGAAAACCAATGAAGAAAAACACCAGAAACTTACCAAAACAAAAGGTGGCTAGTGTTTGTTTTCTATGTACCATGAAAATACCCAATAATACTTGAATTTTGACAAGAATTACTTGATGACACCAAACAAGATACTAGCTTTGATACCACTTGATGAGAACTTCATTGGGGTTGTTCCTTTTTGGATGAAGTTCATCACAAGAAAGGATTCTTGACAAGAAAAAAGCGCCATAAACAATGATGAATTGTTTGATAAGCCAGAGTATAGTTCGCCACAAGAACATTTGGGGTTCTTGATAAGAACAATGGTGTCTTGTTTCAACCAAGAACATAGGATAACAATTCTCACTAACCTGGATCATTTCCAACAAAATTCAACTTGTATTTCTCCTCTCAAACTCAATTACAAAGAGTTGTGAGGTTGGCCACTTGGCCACAGAAATTAACAATAGGAATCACACTTGAATGACCTAATTTTGAAAGTAAAGATCAAATATTGGCGGACTAGAATCATCCCACAACCATACATGAAATTCCCTTCCAAAGTGTTATTATATTGAATTCAAAGAGACTAAAGAAGTAAAAAAATAATAATAAAAACACTATTAAATATAATCATAATTCACATCGTAACCCCAAAAAAGGAAACAAATCATACCATCATCTCTCCTTGAATCATACTGCCACAAAAGGAAACAAATCATCCCTCCTTAAGTTTCATTTCATTCCTCTACTAAAGGAAAGAAATAATCATACCACCCTCTCTCCATTAAACCACACGACCACCAAAAGGAAATAAACCATTCCTTCTTATGTTACACATCCATCCATCCATCAAGAAAGGAAATAATATCATACCATCCATTCTCCTCATACTCGATGGTAATGTTTCCATATGAGTTATACACACAAATTATCTCCTTATTTGATATGAAGGAACACGTGAACATATGTTGCATTTGGTTGCCCAAAGTGTTTGTGGTCACACTTACGCACTCTTCACTTTATTGACTGCAACTTGATGAATTGAAATGAATTAAACTTCCTCATCATATTATTGTTGGCTCTGGCTTTGGAACAGACCCTTATTCTTTAAGTGTGCCTCCAATAAATATCATTGAGTTGGTGATTGTCCTCCACATTATAGGGTATCCCCTTTTGGCTCACATCATCCCCTCCTTCTTGAAAAACATATATCCTCAAATTTTAAGGCTTCATTCATGTCCTACAGCATTAAAGGTGACATTAATTAGCCTCTTAACAATTTCGAAAATTATAATACTTACCCTCTAAGCCAAAATTAGAAATCACTTTATTGACTCTACTTGTTTGTCCTTTGGAAGGACTTATTCCTCTACTGCTATGTCCAACTAAAACCTCCCGGGTCAATCACATGCCTCACAAATCCATCTATGATATCTCCTCCTTGGTTTTTCCATTCACCCGTCTCTATCAATTCATTTTTTGGTCAACCATGTAACTTTAAAAAGTTACAATCGGAAATGTTACTTAACCATGGGACCGTTGGGAATCAATGGCCTTGTCCAACTGTGGAGCTTAGCTACATTTGGAAAAGTATCCATGACTTGGAACCCAATGCAAGTCAAGACCATGAGCTAGCCCACGGCTCATTTGACACACTTCTTGACCATGAAGAAACAAGAATCCTATGATAAAGCCAACATTTATGTTAACCATAAGAGACTTAATGGAGGAATTATTTCATTGTTAACTCATATGATTCAATGCTTAGCCGTGGAATCAATATGGTATCAAGGCAAAAAAGGTATCGAATGTGTCCAAGACTTCAATACCATCATGCACACATGCAACAATAGAAGAAGGAAATCCAAGGCTCATCAAAACTCATTCAAACCGTGGAGCACAAGGAAGAACAACAAATGGCATCTTATGTTACTCATTATTTGTCTTTAATGTAATAATGTAAGCAGTAAGGATTTGTAGAATTCCTTAAGTTGCCTAGTCGTGTAGTGGCATGAGTATACCCATGTATTTCGTGCAAGTTCATAGGAATCATGGTATCCAATGTTGGACAGCCATGAATTAGGCTTTAAAGTGTTTACTTTCTTGTCTTTACTAAGAGGCCAAGTATGGCTAGCCATCCTATAAATGTAGCAACATGCACTATGGAATAAAAAAGTTGAAAGTTGAATTGGAATTGTTTTCCTCTTTAGTGGAGCATAGGCTCCTAAAACCATTCTTGGTGGAACCAAGAATTATCAATCTTATCAAGGATCCGTCCTTGTGGCGATTATCACTTGGCTTATCAAACAATTGAATTGTTTATGGCGCCATCACCTTTCAAACTTCTCCATTTCTTTTATCCGATCAAATACATCTTTGTTGCCCAAATAAAATTGGCCTAAACAACATTTGGCTCGGCCAAAACCAATTCTGACCCAGCCATACTCGGTCAGACCAAGCCAGACTTGGCCAGGATCACACAGACTCGTTCAGAGTCAGCAGACCAGGCCAGGATCAGCCAGACTCGGTCTGAATCAGTAGACCAGGCCAGACTCAGCCAGACAGGGCCAGAAACACCTAGGCACGGTCAGAACAGCCAGCCTAGGCCAGGACTGAATCCTGACTTGGACAAATAGCACCAGCCCACAAATTGGCTCGGTCCAAAGAGCAATTTGTCTAGGCTAGCTTTTGTCTACAATTTGTTTCGGCCAAAATAAAGCTAGCCTAGGCCATGGTTCAAGCCATCTCGGCTGGTGATACACCATCCAAGAACGATCGCAACGATGAACCTTTTACCCAAGAGGTTCACATCATGTGGTATCAGAGCCACTTCTTGTTTGGTGTCTAAACCACTTGTGGTTTAGTAAGTATCAAGTCTTTTTTTTCATTTGAGTCTTTTCGTTATTTTTCTTTGTTAGTCAAAAAGTGTCCAACCCGTGTCAACCCAAAAACAAAATTTTCCAAAATTGTCTATAAAAAAATAGTCCAAACAAAGTGTCAAAAATGAGTCAAAAATATAAAAGTGTCCAAAATTTTGAGTCAAGAGTGTCAAGTGCAAAATTGTCAAGCACATCCACATTGTATGTCATGTTTACAAACCAAGTCCAAGCTTTCCAAAACCAAATGGACCAAATGAGGATAGAATTTGATAGGAAACTTCCTACAAAAGAAGCCAAAATAAAGGTTCCAACCTTTATTGGCAAAAATGATTCAAACGCTTATTTGAAGTGGGAAATGATAATGGAAAGTATCTTCAATTGTAATTCTTACAATCAAGAAAAGAAAATTTTGGTGGCTACTTCAAAATTTAAGGAATATGCCTTAAATTGATGGGATCAAATCCAAAAGGAGAGGAGTAGATGTGGTGCCAAACCAATTGGTACTTGGGAAAAATTGAGGAGTGTGATGAGAAGTAGGTATGATCCAAAAGCATATCAGCAAATCGATCACAACAAAGTGCAAAGCCAACTCAAGCCAATCCAAACAAATTTTGAGACAATAGACTTCTCAAGGGAGTTAAAAATGACACTACACTATGCATCCACAAAAACCAAAAGAGAGCCCAAATTCATGAGTGAAACACTTGTGAGTAAGGGAGATTTGAGTGAAATACTTGTGAGTGAGGAAAACACAAAGAGTGCAAACACTATGAGTGATAAACAAAGTGAGGTTAAGAGTGCATTGGTTACAAGAAAACCCTTGTACCTACCCTCTTGTGGGGAATTTTGTTTTACTACTAACCATTCTAACGAAAATTGTTTGTCCATTGTTGTTAACCAATTTTGCAGGGTGTTGGTGAATTATTTCCCAAAGAAGTTGTTAGTGTTCTTCCTATTATGCAACATGTGGAACTTAGTGAAGAACTGGATCATGTGCATATGTTGAAACCAAGCAACATTGAAGAATTAACTTTGATGGTGAAAATTGAGTGTTATGTTATTACACATTTTTTGCCATTAAACAATATATTTGTCAATGCGATGATTCAAGATGAATATGTTGAGAGTTAGAGTGCAAGAATCTTGAAGATTGCTTTTGACCCGGGAGGATATAGCTACCTGAATTTGAGGTCAAATTCTCTTCAAGAAGGAGGGGATGATGTGAGCCAAGATAGGGTGACCCAACTTTCATGAGTTAAGTCCTTAAAATGCCTTAAGATGACCAGAAGCCAAAAATTTGACCTTGGCCAAGAAATTGTCCAAGCCAAGCAGTCACTAGGCCAAACCAAGTTTTTGACCGAGCTGACCAGGAGCAGGGCCATATGGCCTGCACAGATGCACTAGGATGTTGAACAAGGGCACCAGGGTGCTCGGCGTATGCACTAGAGCGCTCGGCGTGGGACATATTCTGACCGAGGCGCATGGAACCAGACGTTGGGCGTAGGACCAGGCTTGGCCGAGACAGGACGCACCAGGCTAGGCAAGGGCGTGGCACACAGGCCAGCTGGGCATGGCCAAGCACTGAGCCAGGCGCTGGGTCCAAAATCTGGCCAGCTAGGCGTGGCAACTTTGGCCCAGCCATAAGTTGGCCAATTTTGGTCCAATGAGTCACGTGGGACCCATGAGCAATTTTGGCACACCATTTCCACGTGGAATTTGATTATCTTCAACATATTTTAATTAGTTTAATTCCAATAAATTGCCTTGTAAATTCATGAGAAAAAGAGCCATTAAGGTGTAACCATCATAATTAAATGATGGAAGGAATGTGGATGCCTTGTAATGATGAGTGGAGTAAATGAGTTCTTAATTGTGTTGAGACTATTGGGACTCAATGGCCTTGTCCAACCGTGGAGCTTAGCTAAATTTGGAAGAGTATCCATGACTTGGAATCCAATGTCAGTCAATACCATGAGCTAGCACACGGCTCATTTGACACACTTCTTGACCATGAAGAAACAAGAATCCTATGATAAAGCCAACATTTATGTTAGTCATAAGATACTTAATGGAGGAATTATTTCATGGTTAACTCATATGATTCAATGCTTAGCCATGAAATCAATATACCATCAATGCAAAAAAGGTATCCAATGTGTCCAAGACTTCAATACCATCATGCACACATGCAACAATAGAAGAAGGGAATCCAAGGCTCATCAAAACTCATTCAAACCGTGGAGCACAAGGAAGAACAACAACTGGCATCTTATATTACTCATTATTTGTCTTTAATGTAATAATGTAGGCAATAAGCATGTGTAGAATTCCTTAAGTTGTCTAGTCGTGTAGTGGCATGAATATACCCATGAATTTCGTGCAAGTTCATAGGAATCATGGTATCCAATGTTGGATAGCCATGAATTAGGCTTTAAAGTGTTTACTTTCTTGTCTTGACTTGGAGGCCAAGTATGGCTATCCATCCTATAAATGTAGCAATGTGCACTATGGAATAAAAAAGTTGAAATGGAATTGTTTTCCTCTTTAGTTGAGCATAGGCTCCTAAAACCATTCTTGTTCGAACCAAGAATTATCAATCTTATGAAGGATCCTTTATTGTGGTGATTATCACTTGGCTTATCAAACAGTTGAATTGTTTCTGGCGCTATCACCTTTCAATCTTCTCCATTTCTTTTATCATATCAAATACATCTCCGCTGCCCAAATAAAATTGGCCTAAACAACATTTGGCTCGGCCAAAACCAATTCTGACCCAGCTAGACTCGGTCAGACCAAGCCAGACTTGGCTAGGATCACACAGACTTGTTCAGAGTCAACAGACCAGGCCAGGATCAGCCAGACAAGGCCAGAAACACCTAGGCACGGTCATAACAACCAGCCTAGGCCAAGACTGAATCCTAACTCGTTCAAACAACACCAGCCCACAAATTGGCTCGGCCCAAAGAGCTATTTGTCTAAGCCAACTTTTGTCTACAATTTGTCTCGGCCAAAATAAAGCTAGCCTAGGCAATGGTTCAAGCCATCTCAGCCAAAGGTGATACACCATCCAAGAACAACCGCAATGATGAGCCTTTTACCCAAGAGGTTCACATCACTTCCCAAAGTGTTCTTGGTCCCACTTGCACACTCTTCACTTTATCAAATATAACTTGATGATTTGACATGAATTAAACCTCCTCATCATATTATTTTTGGGCTTGACTTTGGAACAGCCTCTTATTCTTTAAGTGTGCCTCAAACAAATATCCTTTGATGGTGCTTGTCCTCCAAATTGTAGGGTATTCCCCTTTGACTCACATCAATTATCATTTGATAACAACTTCTACCAAAACATGTCTATACATCTCTCAGAAGATGAACCCCATGGCATTGTACCATTGACATTCTCATTGTACAATGGGTTAGGATTCATAGGGATTCTTCCTGGGATTGGTGTTACCATTCCATGCCTTTGAAGATAGGCAAAGAGGTTGTGAAGAAGATCTTACTCTTGAAATTGGCACGGTTTTGATGAAGACACCAACATCACATAAAGAACAAAAAGGAAGAATACTTATGAAGACAATGAAGATAAAGCTTCAAGAAATTAGAATCTAAGTCTTTAGGTACTTTTATCCTTATACTCTATTATATACAAATAGTAGTAATGTTCAAAAGTATTTTAAAAGAAAATTGAAAACTACAAGTATAAATGAAAACTACAAGTATAAATGAAAAAAAATTCAAAATACTATGTAACAAGTTACTGGATCTAAGTAACAGGTTACTGTGAGTAAGTAACAGGTTACCAGAACTAAGTAACAGGTTAGATAAGTGAGAAACGAGTTACCCAACAAAAACTGAATAGGGTAATCGATTATACCCATTTGAGTAATTGATTACACATTGTAGTCATCAAGTACTCAGTTGAACAGACTACTTGGGTAATCGATTACATCCTGTAAGTAATCGATTACACTATGTGACAATCAGTAATTTAGTTGAACAGAATGTTTGGGTAATTGATTACAATCCTTGAATAATACGATTACACTGTGGGTTAATCAATCACTTAGTTGGACAGAATATTTGGGTAATCGATTTTGTCGAGGCTATAATCAATTACTAAGAGTTGTGACACCAATTTTCATATTCAAACTGCACAAGCTTTCACTACAAACAAAATGGTTCCATTCCAATCAATTCCTACCTTTTCATAGAAATGTTATGGTTGATTGGAAAGCCTATTTAAAGGCATTGGAACTCATAAATTTAACATAACTCATATACACAATCTAAACTTTCTGAAATACTTGTTCTGCATGTTTTGCAACTTGTTCTTAACTTTCAAAGTGTATTTTCTGAAGTTGCCTTAAGTGTATTTTTTCAAAGATATTCAAAACCTTCTGAGTATAATTATTAAGTGCGTATAGAGGGTTATTGGATTGTAAGAGTTCATAGTTTCAAATCTTGTAAAGTCAATCCTTGCAATAGTTAAAGTTTTCTTCATTCAATTTGTTGAATTACTATCTTTCACAAGGGTGTTTTCCAAAGAGTGATATAGGTATTAGAGAGTAAGGTACAAATAAATCTCGGGGTGAGAAATTATAATTGCTACTCTTAATATCTAGTGAAAAATCTCTTGTGCTACAAGAGTACTAGACATAACCTTCGGTGGACAAGAAGGTGAACCAATTTAAAAATCCTTGAGTACTCTCTTCTCCCTTATATCTTTAAATTTGTTTGATAATTTTCTACATAAGGTTTCTCGCTGCTACTAACTCCGATAATTGCAGAAAAATCTATCAAAGATTTAAGTCAACTAATTCACCTCTCCCCCTCTCTTAGTTGTCATCTCAGTCTTATACAGGTCTGTGTATGACATTGGAATCTTGTCAAACACCGGTGCTCTCCTCTACTAGTGGTATAATTTTGAGGGTAACTTTTGTTTTTGGAGTATTATGTATAGTTTTGTTTGGTTTGGTTAGTGTTTGGTGGGGGATATGTGGTGTTTTGGTTGTGGTTTTGTGGATTATGGTTTTGTGCGAACCAATAGGGTGCATAGTAGTTATTGTTGTTGTTTCTGGATTAGAATCTCCTTGGCTCAAGAACAATGAAATGAGCATTTGCACCCTTCTTCTTCATAAAAGTAGGTTTCTTCCGTGAGCCTGAGTTCTCTTCGACAATCTTCCTATTCCTAATTCCACCTTTCAACGTCTCTCTCAGCTTAATGAGAGCATTAAAGTTGGTTGCCACATTTCCCATGAGGCGCTCGTAGTATGGATTCTGTAAGGTGTTGATGAAAATTAACAATTGTTCCTCTTCCACCACACGTTGGAGGACCTTAGATGTTAATCCTCTCCACCTCTGGACATATTCATGGAGGCTTTCTAATGACTTTTTTGACATGTTTTGTAACTGATTCCTATCTGGTGCAACATCCCCATTTTACCTATAATGTCTAACGAAAGCATTAGGCAAGTCTAAGAAAGGTCAAATTTGTGCCTTTTCTAAGCAGATATACTAGCTCATAGCCACTCCCACTAAGTTATCCTGAAAACATTGTATCAGGAGCCTGTCATTCCCATGGTAAGTCGACATCTTTCTAGCATACATATGCTAATGACATTTGGGACAAGCAGTCATGTTATACTTCTCAAACTCAGGTACTTAAACTTGGGGTGAAGCACTACATCTGGTACCAAGCACATCTCAAAGGCATTCTTGAGATTTGGACAACTAGATCCTTCAATGGCCATCAACCTCTCTTCAATTTGGCTCTATTTCTCATCTTTTTTCCAGGATTTGAAGCATTACTACCGAGAGGAGTCCCTTGAAGTGCAGCTTGATTGTACGCCTCATTTGCTGGATCACTAACATTTGTACAAGTTTTAGCAGTCCTTTGAGAAGGATCATAATCATGATCATCATTTAGGTCCACAAGTGAAGTTTTATGCCCCCTGTTATTGTCACGAGGAGCTGCTCCACCATGGCCTTCCCCATAAGAAGGGTCATATCTAGATTGTGGTGCATAAGTTGGCCATTTAGACGCCTCTTCCTGATGCTAACTAGCGCTAGCTCCTTGGCTAGGATTTCTGAACATGGAAGGTTTGTAGGTGATCGTGTGGCATGAAGGTAGTAGCTCAGATATTCTTCTCTTTCTCACTATGAAGAGCTCTTAGAATTTGGAACATGTCCCCTATCTGTTCCTTTAGCTCAGCTAACTCAGACCTACTTTCTTGACTCTGAAGAATTAGTCACTTTTCTGGCACAAAGTCGAGTGTAATAGATGTTGGAAAAGATTTTATATGCCCATAATTAAAAAAAAAGCTTTAAAAAAGTTTATTTGTTGTCTTAAAGAGTTTACATTGGTAAAACAAGGATGATGAATCCCACATTTGAGGGTCGGGGAGCACAGTCCACCGATTCACTTGTGGTTGATGACAATTTCTAGAAGAAAGATTTGGTTTCATTATGTGGTTGCATCTTGGTAAAATATAGCAATGATGGACCCCTTTTTAATTCGGGCCTTTCTATACAATGGATTCTCTTTATGAAAAAATAATTTTAAAATATTCATGAGTATATGATATTGCATGTATACTTCAGTGTCCTAAATATGGTATACTTATTGGATTTTATGGATTGTCTAAGATCATAACTTTGGGATGGATAAGACATTTATATGATACATCTTATAGAATTTATACTTATAAGGTACTCATATTGCATACAATCGTAAAGAAAGGAAGCCCAAATACCTAAGGCATCACAAGTGGGACCTGCGGTCCAAAGCACTTTAATATTTTGTGTTTTTTTAGGAAAAAGGTATGGGTTTCTAGAAGCCCATTTCTAATTTGATTTTTTTTTTCTCTTTTTACTTTCAATTATTTTTTAAAAAATATATAAGTTTCTGAACCATTTTTTTAAAAAAAATATTCTTTTTACAATTCAATTATTTTTCATAAAAAAGTTTTGACCTTTTTCTGGACCGGAAAAAAATAGGTGTTCACAATTTTGTTTCTTTTTATTTTTATTTCATTTTTATAATTTGTTTGTTTTATTTCTGTTTTGTATATATCATGTGTGCATTAGTATGTTTTTTTATTCATTCATTGCTTGTTTAGATCTAATAATATATTCATGTTATTATATTTCATATCATTTTATATTTTATGATAATATGTTGATTCTATATGATTGATTCAAATTCGGTTTATAAAGATATGTCTAAATAATTTTGGTCCAAAACGTTATTTCCATAATCACTCTAATAATGAATAAAAAATATAATATTTTCAAATTTGGTTTATTGTTAAAAGGATAGAATTCAAATATATATTTTTTTATTAACATGTTCATAGCAATTGTAAATAATAAAAAACAACCATTTTCATAATTAATGGGTTATATAATTATGTGACATCATTAAATGAATATTCTCCATACATGGAAGTTTATAATTTTAAGAGTTACTCATTATTAAAAATATTATTTTCCAAATTAATCATGTCAATCCAAAATGATGTATTAATTATTTCAAAAATCTTTTCAAATCCTAAAGTTAAGGATTCATATACCATTTGAGTTAAAAAGCGGTTCACGGTTGAAATATTGTCTCTTCTTTCTCTCTATGTGAATAATATGGTCTATTATTTAGGCATGGAACTTGACAACTTTAATCATTACTTATTATTGAAAAATATTCTTTTAAATCAATTATGTCAATACAAAATGATGCATTAATTATTTCAAAAATCTTTTAGAATTCTATTATTTAGGTAAGTGGTACCCGGCCCGAGTCTTATCTTCCTGCCTTATTTGAGTTGAAAGTGGTACGCGGTGTTGAACTGTCTCTTCTTTCTCTCGAATAGGAGTGAGGCGGTGTAGACCAGAGTTGGATCTTCTTGCTTACCCTAGATACGAGAGACCTAAATTTTATCCATATATTTTATTAAAGACTCTTAGAATTCTAAGGTTTAATTAAGCGGTACCCAACCCGAGTCTTATCTTCCTATCTTATTCGAGCTGAAAAGTGGTATGCGGTCATAAGCTGCATCTTCTCTCTCGAATATGGGTAAGACGGTGTAGTCTAGAGTTGGATCTTCTTGCTTACCCTAGATACAAGAGATCTAAATTTTACTCATATACTTTGTTTATAATTAAACTCTTAGAATTCATGGGTCCGAGTAGGCTATATCCGACTTGATTCTTATCTTCCTACTCTATTTGAGCTGAACAATTGTGTGCGGTCTTGAAATGTCTTTTCTCTCTCTTGAATATGGGTAAGGCGATGTAGTCCAAAGTTGGACCTTCTTGCTTACCCTAGATACAAGAGAATTAAAATTTTATACTTATATCTTATACTTTAATTAAAACCAACTAAACACACTAGACATTTTCTACCAAGAACTACGTAATCTTGATTTCCCTATTGCATATACGGATACGTAGGAGCAAGATGAACTATTGTCAGACACAAAAAATATAAAAAATAATTTTTGTTTCAATAAAAATCACTTGATTAAATTAGGTTTTGGTTACTCTTTGTTTTATGCGATTATTTTGGGCATCGTTTAATAATGTATGCCCAATAATCAATTTGTCATATTTATAATAATAAAGTTATATGTATTATTATCTTAATATCATATTCATTATTTATTAAAATAATTAATATGAAAGATCCTTGATTAAAATTAGAGATTTATTATTATAATATAGATTATAATAATGAGAAATAAATCTTTTATAATTTTAATTCAAATCGTTCTTGATCATAGGATTATTGAGCTTAGGATACTATTAATCCGGATAAATCAATATATGTGTAATGGTCTTTATTAGATAATGATTAATATATCTCATTTATTAAATAACACATATAAATGGTGCATATAGAGATATGACCATTGAACTGACTCAAATGAGAATTCCTAATGGTTAATATATTACCTTTGAATTGTCAATAGGATATTCTTGCGAAAAAATATACATTTTCCTTAGACTTGAGATTATCATAGTAATTAACAAGTTATTTATTATATTTTGATATCGGACACCTAATGCCTTAAGATATTAGTTGAATGGGAATAATTAAATCATTGTAGAATTAGTGACTAATCAAGAAAAAATCCATCAACTTGTGGTAATGAGTTTGAACTCTATAGATATAAAGACCTTGGCCAAGGGAAATTGAATGAATGAAGAAATGAGTTTCTTAAGTCATTCACTACGAGTTAACTTATTAGAATTTGACAATTATACCATATTCTAGAGTTAACATAGAGTTGTAAAGATGGAAGGAAATATTATATTAGTCTTCTAATGGTTTTAAAGTAAAAGATATTACTTCATTTCTATCCGGTCGTTAAGGAGTGTTGCTAGATGCCAACCTTGATTAGTAAATTAATGAGTTAATTTACTACCGGTTTAGTAAGGAACCTACGGGGTCACACACTAACAAGTGTTCTGATTTTTGTTGGACAAGAAAATATTATTGATTAAATTAAATAGTTTAATTTTGTATATTTACTTTTAAGTGGAATATTATTGTATTTTTTGCTAGCACCGAAAATACAAATAATATTATTCAATCATCTTTAACTATGAAGCACGGATTCGTCAAACACCCTCACGTGTCGGTGTCCGACACGGATACGCTCGGATTCGCGAAAGATACGTATCCATAGAGTATCCAAAAACTAAAAAAATAAAATAAAATAAATAAATATTAAGACACGTATTCGATTCGTTTTCAATAAAATATAGGATATATGGATTCGTTTTTAGTAAAGTATATGATATATAGATTCGTTTCTAATAAAACAAGATAAGATAGATTCGTTTCCAATAAAACA
>NW_017722281.1:0-504 GCF_001865875.1 Lupinus angustifolius | reverse complement strand
TAATATATTATTTAAGAGTTATTAATTAATGATGATTAATTAATGTGCTAAAATATATAAATTGGATTTATGTATCAAGGTTACAAATTCTATAATATATATTTGTATATATATTAATCATAAGTTTTATGTGATGAGATGTGATGAACAAAATTATTTTTATGTTCTTAAAATAGATATTAGTTGAATGGGAATAATTAAATCATTGTAGAATTAGTGACTAATCAAGAAAAAATCCATCAACTTGTGGTAATGAGTTTGAACTCTATAGATATAAAGACCTTGGCCAATGGAAATTGAATGAATGAAGAAATGAGTTTCTTAAGTCATTCACTACGAGTTAACTTATTAGAATTTGACATAGACTACCTAGGGAGTGTAAAGATTAACTCAGTTATACTTATAGAAATGACATGACAAACAGGTAGCTATTTGTTATTTATTATTTTGAATAATATTGTATTTGATACATTTGCCTTAAAATGTGCATTAGAAATGACTTGA
>NW_017722280.1:0-811 GCF_001865875.1 Lupinus angustifolius | reverse complement strand
TTCTTTGTCACTGCGTTCGATACTCGCTGATGGAAAGTTGGTCGGTCAACACTTTCATGATTGGTACCGAACTCTGAGAATTGTTCTCATGCATGAGAAGCTTATTGATGTAATCGATAAGCCTCATGTACTTGAACCAAGCAATAATGATGATGCTGAAACAATCAGTGCTTATAAGAAGTACTTAGAGGATCTTATGAGTACAAAATATCTCATCCTAGCATCAATGAGTTCTGAACTCCAAAGGCAGCATGAGGACATGGACCCAACTGACATCATTGCACATCTTACAAAAGAAAAAAGTTTGTATCCTAATTTTTGGGTTGTTTGAATTATAGTAGTTTTGAGTTGATTTTTTTTTCACGAATCAAGTGTTGATTAGAGAGTAGGACAGCTAGATATCAGTTGTCTAAGACTCTATCCAGGTCCATGTTGAATGTGAATGCTCAGGTAGGACCTCATGTTCTGAAGATGACTAGTCTTATGGAACAACTTGAGAAGTTGGGCTGCAAACTTGGGAAGGAGTTATCTCAAGATTTGATTCTACAGTTACTTCCTGAATCGTTCTCACCATTCATTGTTAATTTTAACATGAATAAGATGGACTGTGACTTGCATGAGATGCTAAATATGTTAGTTGACTATCAAAATCAGATTGACTCTGGAAAGAACCAAGGATCTGTCTTGGTAGTTAGAAAGTCCAACAAGAAAAAGGGCAAATGGAACAGTAAGTCCAAAAAGAAGCCTTTCGTCCCTAAAGGTGGTGTGACCAAACCTAAGGACAAGAAAGGTGGTGTTGACCAAAGCAATG
>NW_017722279.1:0-1958 GCF_001865875.1 Lupinus angustifolius | reverse complement strand
GGAGAAGGGACACTGGAAGAGAAATTGCCGCAAATATCTTGATTCTTTGAAAGAAAAGAAACAAGGTGAGACATTAATGAAAAATGTTTTCATGATTTCCTTAACTGTTACAGATTATTCAATATGGGTATTAGATACTGGTAATAGTTTTAATATTTGTAATTCGTTGCAGGGACTACAAATAACTAGATGGTTGAAGAAGGGAGAAATCAATCTCCAAGTAGGGAATGGAGCAAGTGTTGCAACCAAGGCTATAGGATTAGTCTCATTAATAATGTAGACTGGCAATGTACTAGTTTTGGAAAATTGCTATTATGTTCCTAATTTTGTTTCGAACATTGTTTCAATTTCGATGTTGGATACTCATGGTTATCGTCTTATTTTTAATAAAGGTGTTTGTTCAATTTATAATAATGACATCTTTTATGCGAATGGGTATGTCCAACATGGCATTTATGTCTTACCTCAAGTGCGTTTTAATTCGATTATGCATGTTTCTAGTCTTAAAAGAGAAAGAGATAATCAAGTAAACAAAACATATCTTTGGCATTGTAGACTCGGTCATATTGGTGAGAAAAGAATTAGCAAGTTGCACAAGGAAGGTTACCTTGACAATTATGATTATGAATCATACATGACTTGTGAATCTTGTCTCAAAGGCAAAATGACCAAATCTCCATTTATTGGAAATGGAGAAAGAGCCTCTGAATTGTTGGGACTAATTCATACTGATGTTTGTGGACCCTTTAGAATTCAAGCTAGAGGAGGATATTCTTATTTTATTACTTTCACTGATGATGTTTCGCGATATGGTTTTTTATATCTTATGAAACATAAATCTGAATCATATGAAATGTTCAAAAGATTTCAAAGTGAAGTGGAAAAGCAAACTAGTAAAAGTATCAAAGTGCTTAGATCCGATAGAGGAGGAGAATATCTGAATGCTGATTTTCTTGATTATTTGAAAGAGAATGGAATTCTCTCACAATGGACACCTCCAGGTACACCGCAACATAATGGTGTATCTGAAAGAAGGAATCGAACCTTATTAGATATGGTAAGATCCATGATGGGGTTCACTGATCTTCCGATAAGCTTATGGGGATATGCTTTGGAAGCGGCAAATTATTTGTTAAATAAAGTCCCCACAAAATCTGTCTCTACAACACCATATGAGATATGGAAAGGGCGCAAACCAAGCCTTAAACACATTAAAGTTTGGGGATGCCCAACATATGTTAACAGAGATTACAAATGGATAAAGTTGAAGCAAGGTTTGACAAGTGTAGATTCATTGGGTATCCTAAAGAAACAATAGGATATTATTTCTACCACCCTTCTGACCATAAAGTGTTTGTGGCTAGAGGGGGAACTTTTTTAGAAAGGGAATTTCTTGCAGAAGGAATTCATGGTAAAGAAATAATGCTTGATGAGGATCAACAAACCAATGAAACGTCTACTGCTCAAGAACATAATATGGAACTTGAGCAACCTTGCTTAGATGTTTTAAGTTCAACACAAAGGTTACAACCTTCAACTAGTGCGGTTCAAAACCCGGTTGTAGTTCAAGAACAGTGAACCAGCTCAAGAACAGGTTACCGAACCAGTTCAGGAACAAATGGAACAACAACCAATGAATCTAGAACAAAGGAATTCATATGCACAAGTGCCTCTTAGAAGATCTTCGAGATCACATCATGCACCAGAAAGATTAAACTTACTGCTGCTATATGCAATAGCAAATGAGGATTATCATATTGATGATGACCCCAAATGCTATGAAGAGGCTATGCGAAGCTTGGATCATGAGAAGTGGCAGGAAGCCATGGAATCTGAAATGGAATCCATGAAGATCAACAAAGTATGGACTTTAGTTGATGCTTCAAAGGATATAAAACCAATTGGTTGTAAATGGGTTTACAAGAAAAAGATTGGAGCAGATGGAAAGGTTGAGACTT